>NC_068971.1:44085963-44391796 GCF_016808095.1 Vigna angularis
TTCTTTTAAGGGGATTTGAGGGAGTGGATTTAAGAGGATTTGAAGATATTTTTTTTTTCGTTAATTTGAGTGAATTTGGAGGTAAATGTCCAAATTGATTCTCATTTACCTCCAAAGTCACTCAAATTAACGACAAAAAAGATTATATTCAAATCCTCTTAAATCCCCTTAAATTCACT
The DNA here is from genome assembly GCF_016808095.1 of Vigna angularis. NCBI lineage: Eukaryota > Viridiplantae > Streptophyta > Magnoliopsida > Fabales > Fabaceae > Vigna > Vigna angularis. The sequence goes on from NC_068971.1 coordinate 44,086,143, forward strand.
TCCTCATATCCACTTAAAAAACAATATTTAAAAAGAGGAAGTCAGTGCCTCTCTAGGTTTCTGTTCACGAAATGAGAAAGATGGGCTCAACCCCTATCTTTTTTTTTTCCTAAGTGTTTCATCTTACACCTCTAACATAACGTATCATGTCATGTTACACTTCAAAAAAAAATATTTTTAACTTTCTAATATCTATAACTCTGATTTTTTCAAAAATTTTATTTTTAACTTTAATTAATATCTTTTTATTTTCATCTTCTATTTATTAAAAACATTTTAATAAATATTTTTTATTTTTTCTCTTTTTTTATTAAAGACATTCTACACCACTTTAATAATAATAATATAATTTATTTTAAAATTTAAATATAATTTAATATAATTTTATATTTTAATATTTATTAAAATATGATTTATATTATAATAATATTAAAAAAATAATAATAAAATAAAATAATAACGATGGAAATAGATAAAATTTGATTTAATATAATCAAATATATTAAATCATATTAAAATATTAAATTAAATTAAATTAAATCATTATTATATTTTAAATAGGAACAAAAGTTTTTAAAAATTTGTTTATCATATCAAAATCTATAAAATATGTTAACAGTTTTGTTTTTTATTTAAAAAATTTAATAAATATTTAATTTAGTTAAAAATTATAATATTTTTTATTATATTTATAATTTAATAATTGTTAAAATATAATTTATATTTTTATAATAGTTTTATGAAAAAAATAAAAATAATAATATCTAAAATAAAAGTAAAAATAATGAAAATAAAAATAATGTTTAAAATCACATTACATATATTTAAATATACTATATTATATTAAAATATTAAATTAAATTTAATAATTATTAAAATTTAAATAAAAAACAAACTTTTAGAAAATGTGTTAATCAGATATAGAAATCCAACAAATTTATGATACGGATATCCGATAAAGAAATTTTTTTAAAATTTTGATTTTTAATTAAATTTTAATAATTATTTAATTTAATATATTTAAATATATTAAATGTGATTTTTAATATTATTTTTATTTTTATTATTGTTATTCTTACTTTAATTATTGTTGTTTTTATTTTTTAATAAAACTATTATAAAAATATAAATCATATTTTAATAATTATTAAAATATAAAAATATAATAAATAATATTATAATTTTCAATTAAATTAAATATTTGTTAAATTTTAAATAAAAAACAAAACTGATTTTTGATATCCGATATACAAGTTTTTTAAAAATTTTGTTTTTATTTAAAATTTAAAATTTGTTTAATTTATTTTAATATTTGAATATAATTTAATATATTTGAATATATTAAATCAAATTTTATATTATTATTATTATTATTTTAATTATTTTTTACTTTTTTTAATATAACTATTATTATAGTATAAATCATATTTTAATAATTATTAACATATAAAATTATATTAAATAATATTTAAATTTTAAATTAAATTAAAATTATTATTAAGGTGGTGCAAAGTGTCTTTAATAAGAAAGAGGAAAAAGTAAAAAAATATTTATTAAAGTGTTTTTAGTAAGAAAGAGAAGAAAATAAAATGATATTTATTAAAGTTAAAAATGAATTTTTTGAAAAAATTGGAGGTGTTAAAAATAAAAAAGTGTTATTTTTGGAGGTGCACTATGAGATGTTGGAGGTGTAGGGTGAAACACCTTCTTATTTTGTTGTGCTGTTTTTTCTCTTTTCTATGTACATTCTTGTGTTTTTTTATTAATTTATTCATTAATTTTATTTTATTTTTGTTTTTATTTTCCTTTTTATTTTACTTTTATATTTTTTTATTTCATTTTATTATTTTCCTCTATTTTTAGTTATGGCTTAGTTCTTTTTTTCCTTGTGCAAATTTGTTTTTTGTTACCCTGCTGTTAATACTCTCTCTTTGGGCCCGTTTATGGAGAAGAAGATTTTTGCAAATGAAGAGAGAAAAAGAAATCTAGAGTTTTTGCTTTGAAAGAAATTACTATGCAAGGTTAATCCATGTACCACTTATGGCAAAGGAATAAAACCATAAACTAATTATATCTTTACTTTGAAAGAAGTTATTATACAAGGTTAATCCATGTACCACCTATGGCAAAAGAATCAAACCATAGACTAATAATTCTCACAAAATTACACACTCATTTTTACTTAAGATTAGATAGTTATTGTAGTTTTAGAATAACCTCTAAAATGAAATCTCTACATCAGTACATTACACTATTAAACACTACCACAACATCTCTCAACGAGACTCGTGGACTTACGTCAAACACATAACTATTGAATGTCACTATAAAATTTGTCCACGAGATCCATGAAATTACGCCAAACACATATATCATGCACATAATCAATAACAACTCATCACCATCACCATACTATACATGAATCATTGTCATACACATTTACAAACAAGATATCAATTTATGAAGAATCACAGTTTCCATAACACACATCCAAAGAATCCATGATAAGTCATTCAAATAAGTAATAATCAGAAAATCACATAAAACATACATTGATTTTAAAACATAAAGTGTTCAACATCGGAATTGGTGCTAACTCTCACATTTTCTCTTGCCTAACGAATTATGAAGAAAATAGTTCAACACCCAAAAAATAAAAAGTTTGTTGACTTCGTAATTCTTAATGCCCAAAATGGTCATTCAACCACTTAGAGCCTAGTGACCTTGACCTTGCAGCGCTCAACGCCACTTAAAGTCGCTCAACGCCACATCATACATAAACTAGCAGTTGTAATTCTTGATCTATTTGCACTCAATACCTATTCAAATGACCAAAATAGTATCCTTAACATTTTGATTGATTCCAAAACATGTTTAAACCTTATATTAGATATCAATTTGCTCACTTGACCAATGATTTAGTCCATTTAACAAGCAATTGCATAAGAATTTTTTCATACCAAACAATAAGATTTCATACTAAAATCAAGCAATTATACCGTAACACAACAAAATTTCATCAAGCTTAAATACCCAAATTCAATAACTCAATTCATTTAATCAAATCTAAGCATACCATATGAGATTATCAAAGTACTTAAAAGCTTAAAACAACGCAATTAGCTTCTCTTACTTGACAAATGATCAAATTGTCATAGGAAGCTTAAAACAACTCCAAACACAAAGGAAGTTATACATGCTCTTATGAACAAAAGAAACACGATGTACACCATTAAAATAACTAATTAGCAAAGACTGAAACTGATGACTTAAAAGACACATGCAAGCTGAGCGGAATCCACATACAACAGATAAGAAAATAAAAAAATGGGTTGAAACTCAACTTACTAATACAGAAAAGTTGATCATTCTAAATTGATCCAGATTGAAAAACTCATCGAGAAAAATTCAACTGTGATCATTCCAACCGAATTTGACCAAGATAGACTGAGCCGAATGTCGATTGAGATCGACTTAACTAAGTTTTTTCTGTAGTCTTCTCGACCTAATTCAGTCAAATTTAGACTAAAACTAACTGAACCAATTTTTCTATCAATTTAATTAATTTTTCTTTTTAATTTTTTAAATAATTGTTCAGATTAGTTTAATTTATTAGAATAAAAAGTAATTTAGTTCAAAACAAACTATTTTTTATTCAGTTTAATTTTTAATAATTTTGCACAGTTTAATTAATTTTGTCTATATTAGTGATATAATTATGGTTGTAGGTTTTTAAATTTTCTTTTAGGATTAAATGGGTATTAAGAAAAACTTGGGGTGCAAGTTGAAGAAAGAGAGTGCAGGAAGAACACCCTAGTGGAAAATGACAAATCAAATTTCAATTTCAACGTGTGGGCCCAAGAGACACACGCCACTACTAAGTAAGCACCACGTATAAAACCGTAACATTGTATTTTCTTCGTTCACCCTCTCAGTCACTCACTCTTCTCTTACCGTTTCGTTGGATTCGATTACAATGGCGTCCGAAGGCATTCTTCTCGGCATGGGAAATCCTCTCCTCGACATCTCCGCCATCGTCGACCCTGAGTTCTTGAAAAAGTAAATCACTCTCGCCACCTTTCTCTTTTGCATGCCGTTATTTCCTCCATTATCGTTACTTTTAATTTCCTGAGATAACGATTAACATCGTTTCTTGGATGGTGAAACGACGTCGTAAATCGTGTGGTTTGCTTCTGAGTGTTCTTTCTTTTGTTTTTCTGTCTGACATGACAGGTACTCTCTCACCTTGAACAATGCCATTCTTGCGCATGACAAGCACAAACCTATGTGAGATTTCTCCGTTTACGCGGCGCTGTGTTGATCGCCCTCTAACGCCTTCGTTTTGTTTGGTTGAGTTTGCGGTTTGTTGTTTTGCTTTGGCGCCTGAGGTTTTTTTATCATTGGAACGTCGAATTTTGTGTCATTACAAGCACTGCAGTCCTTTACACTTTGGAGCGTGATGTTGTATATAGCTTTTGACTGTGTTTTTGGGATATCAGAAACGTGCTAGTTTGATACGGTTCTTGGGTTGCGTGGGCTTATTCTTATTAGGACAAAACTTAGATACTGTTATATGGTAAATAGTTGCTTGGGTGATTTTATATATATATATATATATATATATATATATATATATATATATATATATATATATATATATATATTTTAAAATTATAATCAAAGATTTACTTTAACAATCAGACCAAAGGTCTGCATTAAAAGATTTACGGTGAAATCTCAACTCTAATTGAAATACAACACAAGAAAATGTTTACAGAACTGGATCTAAGTTTTATATTAATTATTGAAGGAATATTTAGATTCTGGTATGTCTTCCCTTATATACCTGGTAATTGGTATCCCTGTGAGTATTTTTGTATTGTAAAGATTTGTTGCAATAGTGCATATGGTATTCAGACTCATATTTTAATAACATTTTGGATCTCTCTCTGCTCATCTTTAATTGCAGATTATTTTATGGTTACCTGTTAAAACATATATTTTTAGTTAATTTGGTAAGATGCCCCATTTCAGATATGAAGAGTTGGTTGAGAAATATGACGTGGAGTACATTGCTGGAGGTATTTCACTAGATCTGGAGTATTGCATAATATCAAAAGCGAATTGAATAAAAGAAAGAAAGAAATCGATTAGCAGTGGAAAAACATAGTTGGTAATGACAGTTGCTACAATTTGTTTTTTTTGCTGGCAGGTTCTACTCAAAATTCAATCAAGGTTGCTCAGGTATGTATCTCTATAGTTAGTTAGTAATACTCTGGATGTGTAGTAGCTTTGGTTAAAGTAATTTACCATTACTTCTTGTAGTGGATGCTCCAAGTTCCTGGTGCAACAAGTTTCATGGGTGGCATTGGAAAGGATAAGTTTGGCGAAGAGATGAAGAAGAGCACAAAGCTTGCTGGTGTAAAAGTAGGTTTAATCACTCATCTTCTCCTCTCATTGTGACGTGCTTCTCTACACTGGCATAAAAATTATCTTATTTTTCATTCACCAGGCTCACTATCATGAAGATGAATCCTCACCTACTGGAACTTGTGCTGTTTGTATAATTGGTGGCGAAAGGTCAAACAATAACAAATTTCTGTATTTTTTTGCTTCAGTGTTTTTTTATAATTGAAATTATTTTATGCCGTTTATAAATAAAGTATGTCCTTCAGCCTGACTTCTACTTGATTGCAAATTTTTGGAAGCCTTACATTTTGATCACCTCTGCTCTGAATACAGGTCGCTTGTTGCAAACTTAGCAGCTGCAAATTGCTACAAGTCTGGGCATTTGAAGAAACCAGAGAATTGGGCACTAGGTACTTTGTTGTTGGTCTATGCAGGCTCTTTTTTTTTTCTTAATTTCTTCATGGCTGTGTAATTCATAATTCAAACTTCAGTTGACTGACATATTTTATTGTGCAATTTTCCCTCACAGTTGAAAAGGCTAAATATATTTATATTGCTGGCTTTTTCCTCACTGTATCACCAGATTCTATCCTGTTAGTTGCTGAGCATGCTGCTGCAAATAACAAGGTTAAATATGATTGAAAATTTTATTTATTTTTTCTTTTGAAGGAGGTTTCGGATGATTAATTGTATTTATGTATGCAGATCTTCTCGATGAACCTTTCTGCCCCTTTCATCTGTGAGATATTCAGGGAGAGACTGGAGAAAGCTCTACCGTAAGGATTCATCTCTGATAAATAAAAATGATTGAAATGCTACATATTTGTTCTTAAGAATGTCCATTATGTTATTCAGGTATACAGATTTTGTTTTTGGAAATGAGACTGAAGCAAAAATATTTTCTAAAATTCAAGGCTGGGAGGTAACCCTTGATATCAGATATTTAGGCAAGTTGTGGTTTTGGATGTAGAATGTTAAACCATTACATTTATTGGTCTTTTTTTTCTAGACTGAAAATGTCGAGGAGATAGCTCTAAAGATTTCCCAATGGCCAAAGGCATCAGGAACGCACAAAAGGATAACAGTTATCACACAGGGTGCGGATCCTGTATGTGTTGCTGAGGATGGGAAGGTGAAAAAGTTCCCCGTGGAACTTTTGCCTAAAGAGAAGCTAGTTGATACAAACGGAGCAGGTGCTGTGCTAATAGTTTTAAGAGTTCAAATGCAGTTATTTTACGTATTTATTTATGTAAATAAATCTCGTAATGGTCTTTCATGTGATAAGCGGATACATAGGGCAGAGTGGATTAGTTGGAGAATAGCCCTATAGTTGAGGTGCATAATCATTAGTTTAGGAATGGCTTAGATCGAATGGGGAATTAATTTTCTGATTATGTAGTTCATAATGAAAAACATAACATTGTTTGATTCAATATAGTGAGGAAAGGCTCCACTTTTTATAATTATTTAAAATAGTATCATTATTTTGGCATCTGTCATAACTATTATAATATTAACAATTTACGTATTTTGAGATTATGTTCTTATTGTTCTATTTAAAGGCTTAATACTTTTAATAAACATGTAAGTAAAGTTTAGTAGCCTATTTACTGGTGGGTTTTTTACCTATTTAAAAGAGTTCTTTACCAAATAGACTTTAGACTAGACTATGTTTTAAAAAAGTGCTAAACGGCCCTTTTAGTTAAATAAATCAGCTTAAATATGAGAATTAGGTCAAGCTTAGGCTTTGTGTAGCAAGCCTATTTTCACATGTTGCTGTTGACTTCAATTGTGATATGCTCTAAATCCATGCTGGCTATAAATTCTGTCATACACATACATACAATACATAATTCCTCTCTGCACTTCTTTTAAATGCATTGGATTTTATTCTCATACAACATTGCCTACCAACATGGAAAGATCGTGACATTATTTATGATTTTTAAGGCACGCACATTGGTAGTTTATAAGCAAGATGTGGATTTAGTTTCATCCCTCTTATTTTTTCTCTGTAGGAGATGCATTTGTTGGAGGATTTCTTTCACAATTGGTTCAGGAGAAGCCCATTGAAGAATGTGTGAGAGCTGGCTGTTATGCAGCAAACGTTATCATCCAAAGATCTGGCTGTACTTACCCAGAGAAGCCTAATTTCCATTGACTGATTTCTCTCAGTTCTATTGCCTTTATGAACTTTTGATTGTCATCAGGAAACATCTTGTTGTATTGTGATAGTTGCTGTTAAGTGCTTTTATTTTTCATCCCTTGGGTGAATCAGGAAAAGTTTCAGTGGAAGGAAACGGACAATTGAATTGTTATATGGCAGTCTTATTTTTTGTCAAGTTTCTTACCAAGTGTTTTTTTATTTGACATTGAACAATGTTACCGTGCTTAGGAAATGAGTAGGCCTGCTTGCCACTTCGTCTGCGAGTATCAATCGCCTGACCCGATTGATTAATTCTTTTCACATTGGCAAAATTTCCTAAAACACGATTTACTGGGTTGAATTTTTAGATATTTAAAATTGTCCTCCCCTAAAATGATTTTTAATATGAATATTTTGAATTTGATGAGTTTGTTCAGCTGCTTTACTAGTTCATCTTGTAAAAATGTTAAATTGCCATCTTAATATGCCTTGGATTTCTAAATATTTTAATTCAATTTAAATTCGGTTTCCCTCGTTAAGAGTACAGGGTCTCCGTAGTGTAAATAGTTTACTATATTTACAATTCAAAATCTGTCAATAAATTTTATTTAAAAATTGTAAGTAATGTGATGGTTTTTATATGGACAAAATTTATCGGACAAGAATGAGACAAAAAGCTGACGAAGTATTTGATTATCGTGTAAGAGGCGATTATGCCTTTGCTTAGACCATATTACCAATTGATTGGTTCTCTTCTGCTGAAACGGCTTGCTTGGAACAAGGACAGCTTTGTGCAGCTGGATCGCTGAAACGCTCTTTTCTTTTGCTACCGACCAATGCTTTTGCTATCCGAAACAAATTTGTTTTGTTTAGCTAGCAAATTAAGGACATTCCAGAGCTTCAGTTAATATTTTATGACCATTACTTTCATCAGTATTCACTGTTCAATCTAATTCGAAATCTAAGTCCTTAAAATAATACATTTTGGTAGTTCATTTTTTGTTTTTTAAAAAATCACATGTAATGAAATTGGTCAATAAATGTTTTTTTAAAATTTAAATTGGTAATAAATTATAGTTTTTAATTAAATTTTTATTATTTAAATGTTTTGCTAACATAGTAATATAATTGATATCATATCACTTTGTTTAATGAATTATTTTGTATTAATGATAAACGACTTAGTTTTGTTTACTCGTCAAACAATAAAAATAAAATATTATGTTAATCACAAATTTAGACAAAATAATACATAAAAACAATTAAGGTGATTAAACAAAATATTAACCACGTCAATTAATGAATATAAAGTTTTTAAATACTGATGACAAATAAAAAATATTAAAAATAATCAAATTTATTAATAACATGAAATTTAGTTAAATTATGTAAGTTAAATCATATAACTCAAATAATTTAAGACATAAGAGTTATTGGCAACAGCGGAAGTTTCATTTTAACGGTTTTGTTTTATCCTGATAAAGTAAGTCTTCTGAAGTGGAAGCCCAAATCAATATCTCGACGACTCATCTTTTTATTTTCATAATCTCATCTTCTCATCTCGTATTGTCACCTAGAGCGTTGAATGCACGGCCATACCGAAGCGCGTGAGAAAAACTCCCAGAGTCATAGCCAGCCAGCGACCACCACCTTCTCTTACCTTTGTTGAAAGAAAATCGCAAGAAAGGAAATCACAACGTAACTAAAGAAACAAATCGGAGGCATTATTTGAATCGCCATGAGCGACCACCACCCACGGCTGCACCACCTTCGCTCCACATCGCACCTATTGAAGGAATCTCTGTCATCGTTCTCATCCAATTTCATCACATTCCTTTTCCTCTCTCTCCTAACCCTCTCCTTCCGAACCCTCGTCGAGACAGGCACCGCCCATGTCACCTCCTTCATCGACCGCGACCCTTCTCTCCGGGCCCTCCTCTCCCGCCTCGACCTCGCCGGAAACGCCCACCATCACGGCCACGGCCACGGCCACGACCTCCCATCCACAGCTGCCAACCACGCCCTCCGCCACCGACGCCGCCCCTTCCTCCACCTCACCCGCGTCGGAACCCTAGACGATGACTTCTTCTCCGGCGACGATGACGACGACCGGTCCCTCTTCGGCTCAATCCCCAAATCCCCCGCCAACGCCACCCTTCTCACTCTCTTCCCCTTCTCCCCCACCTCAGCCTTCTCCGATCTCCTCGCCGACGACGGAGTTAGGGTTTCTCAAGTCATCCGCTCTGGAACCACCTTCAATACCCTGGGATTGTCCTCCCTGTCGTCGCGAACGCCTCGCGACGACGATAGCGGCGACAGCGAGGAGGAGAAGCGGGACGAGAACGCGGAGAGGAAGGAGGGCGTGGATTTGCAGTTTTTCGTGAAGGGGATCGAGGTGGGTCGTCGGGACGCGGCGGCGCTGTTTTTTCTGGTGAGTTTCCTCTCCGCCGCCTATGGATGGGTGATTCTCGTTTTTCTCGTGACGTATTCGTGGGTGTTGGGTGTTGTGTTCGTCTCCGTTGTGAATGATCTGTTGGGGAGGTTTAGCTCCGTTACGGTTTTGGTTTGGGATGGTTCGAGGTTAGGTCTGAAGAGGCTTTCGGGGTTTATTCTGATGCGTTGGGCTGTGAGGGACGCGTTGACTCAGCTTCTGGGGTTGTGGTACTTCGGAGAAATTGAGGATCAGTACTCCTTTTTCAAGCTCTTTGTGAGGTTGAAATTGATGCCCTTCTCTGTTATGTCTCCTTGGGTTAGGGGCTTTGAGAGAGAGATTTCTGGGTTCTTGTTTACTTGGTTTCTGGTGGATACTTTTGTTGCTTTTATATTCTCCGTGGATGCTTGGGTTGCCATTGTGGACTCAAGGAAGAGTGGGAGGGAGATTGTGAAGGAAGGGTGCTATTTGATATCTACTATGTTCAACCAGGCTATTCAGGTTAAGTGCTTGGAGGCTATACTTTGTGGGTCCTTTGTCAGGTGGGGTTTGGGCCGGGTTTGCGGGAGGTCCTTCGCCAAGATGTTTCAGTCCACCATGGAGGTTTACTTCATGGTTACTTGGCTTTTGTTTTACTTTGCGGCAAAGTGTAGGGACGCCGATCTTCATGGTAGGAGGTTTGGACAGAGGGAATTAGAGGGCTTGGTTGAAGGTCTCAGATGATATTTGAGGGTGGTTGAACTTGGATGGATGAATGTGGTTTTTTCTTTCTTTTTTCTTATTGTGATGCACAAGTAGCAGCAGCAATGTTTCAAAGGTTCTTTGTGTCTCCCACATTTGCCGTCGCTGTTGCCACCATTCTCTAGTTTTGTCACCAGCTATGTGTCAAATGTGTACTTCACCAAAAGGCTGATTACTTCTCGTGTATATTCTGAATGAGGGTAGTTCTTATGTATATTATTCATGGAATTGTTGAATTAGTTCACTCAAATATGTGCTGGTGATGATAGTCACAAATTACAGGGTTTGGGTAATGAAGAATGGTAATGATTTTTGTCCATGCAACTTGGGCTTATGTTGTGATGACAAAAGTAACTGCATAGCCTTCTGTTTGTTTGGAGTGATGCTCCATTTATTAGGGAGATTTGGTGGCATGACTTGGACATAATCACAAACAATGAAAAGCACTTTAATCTGCTACATAGAACAGGGAAAATTATTAGTTTGAGTTATGCATTGTGTCCCCCTTTTAGAAATTCTCCAGGAAGGCTGTTCATGCTAATACTTTTTTGTTCTGTATGATTATCAAATCCTTTTCATAAGCAAGCCTTCACATTTGCTGTATGTATATAATCATCTTGTAGAAAGTTCATAAAACTTGTTTTGCATCATGGAGTTACTCGACTAAGTTTGAATGAGAGGAAAATTTTGGCTGATAGCAAAAAAAACTAGGGCTACATCAAGGCGCATTCCAAGTTTTTAGTTATTCTTGGAGAGCTTTGTGTGTACTTCTGCTAGACTGTTTTTTAATATTCAGAGTAAACAGTTCATGTTTTCTCTCTGGTGTTTTGTATGTTTACTTTGTAATAATTTGTCTTCCTGAATTTGCAATCCTTTCCCTTTGACTAGCATCGAGGAATGCGATTTTTTATGTATAAATGTTTTGTTAGAGTAATGGAATTTACCTGAAGATGAATTGTGATATAAACTGTTTGTAAAACCAACTAGATTGCACTTTAATGAATTGTACTGTTTCTCCTGGCTGTTTGTGAAACGAAAGTTCTTTGAAGGGTTCCCCTTCTCACCTATTGCTGATAACAATCTTATTACTATCAAATACATGAAGCACTTCTTCATGAAAAATAAGTGAGCAGCAGTCTTAGGATTTCTGTTTTTATACGGTTTCACTTGGTTAGCTTATTTGGTCTTCTCTGATAGTCCACTCCATCCAGCCCGGGGACATGGAATGCTGTTTTTCAACCAGATAGCTTCGGAATTGACCTAAAAGAAGGGCCATTACGAGGGAGGGGAGTTTGTCTATTAATTTTTCTCATATTGGACAGTTTTTCTGTTTTGATATATAACCTAAATGCACTTACTTGATCTCATGCCCTTTTTTTGTAAAGCTGCAAGAAGACCAAATACGAGAAAATTTCTTTGAATTGCTGTAAGAAAACTGGAGGAGATAATTTTGAAGTGTGCATTGAATAAAAAAAATAGAAGGAAGCAAAAACATAAAAAAATGTTTTCCAAAGTGAACCTTGCTTTCTTTTCATTACATTAAAAACTTGAACTAAATGAAAAATATTGCATGATTACTTGTATTTGTTTATATCCTCTTTTGAACAAACCTTAATAATTGTGCGTGTTCTTGAAATCCTAAGGAGAGCAGTTTTCGAAAGCAAACTTGAAGCAAAAAAAATGGAGACAGCTTTAAGAACAAAGGGTGAGTTTTCAAATTTTATTAGAGAAAAACGGGGAAGGAGGCAGCGACTAAGCAGCAGTTCTAGTTGTGTGGTGTGGACAAACCAAAGTATGAAAGTAAAAAAAAACATTGTGTTTGTGTGTAATGGTGAGACAAGACACTCACCATCCTGAACTTATCCAAAACAATCAGATTGATTACTAGTTCAACATTTTTTTCACTCGAGAAAACATCAAACTTGAAATGGAATATATTATATAGAGATAATAGAGGTAGCCAAGATGAACGTGCGATTTGAGAAAGTAGCCAAGGGTCTCCGAGGCCCAGACAATTGCATTCATTCGTGCTAAAATAATAATATAAATTAAAAGCACTCGTAAAATTCACACATTCCATCCGTACATGATGTTCCTTCATAATTGCTCTCAATTCAGAAAACAAAAAGTTAGATACATTCAATCTTTGTCTTTCGAAATCAAGGCATCAAGGCATGAGATCCACGGATCCGGACGACCAATGATATGTATATAAACATATTTTTATTAAGTGAATGATATCATTTTAATAAATTAAAAAAGAAAACAAGTTTTTCATTAATGATTTGTTAACTTGTGAAAGGTATGTGATCTCATTTTTATTATCATCTTTTTTTTTTCAATTTTGAGGCTTAATCTGATATATTTTATAATAATATATTGAAATGTGTTAATTTTTAAAACAGAAGCGAGATATGCCGGAAGAAAAATAGTATATAATAGTAGTTAAATATCTATAACAATGTGGATTAGAAATTCCTTGTTTTCATACACATTTTATATTATTATTATATCCTTAATCATATTTTAAAATCTTAATATTTTTAAATTTTAAATTATTATTCTGATTATATATATATATATATATATATATATATATATATATATATATATATATATATATATATATATATATATATATATATATATATATATATATATGGGTTTGCTAACACTTACTCATGTTTTTCACTTGGTACATTTTAACAATGTGTACCGAATTTTAGTAGATAAAAATACTCTTATATATCAAAACAAAAAAAATTCTTGCTCACTTCCCTCATTCCTCTTAACCCTTTCTCTTTCATCTCTCTCACTCTAACATTTTCTCTGTCATCCTATGGTAGCTCCAACTGAAAAAATCAAAAACACTGGCGTTAAACAATCTTACAAAAAATAATTTTATAATGATTTTCACAAGCATAATGACATCAAAGGAATTGATAATTCGTCTGGAAAAAATCATAAACACTCAGTTGTTAAACAATTTTTTACAAAAAATGATTTTATAATGAATTTTCATTTTATAATTGGTAATTGGCCTAGAGGGTTTTTTTAGACATGATGATTCAACATATGCAAATGATGAAATTATAGAGGTTAGTAAAAATGGGCATATGATGAAATTATAAAGGTTAGTAAAGATGATGAAATTGAAGAGATCTTGAATGAACCTTTGCCTGAAGGTGAATATCTCAATGACTCAACTCTTTAGAAAGACAAATGGTTTAACTACAAGTGTTTCTGATTTTTTCAATTGGGACTACAGTAGAGATGACAGAGAAAATGTTAGGTTGGAGTGAGAGAGATGAAAGAGAAATGATTGAGAGGAATGAGAGAGGTGAGTAAGGGTTTAGGGATTTCTTTTTCTTTTTAGTTTTGAAAATGAAAATTATTAAAATACCTTTAACCTTAAAACTTAGAATTCATGATATATAGGTAAAAATGACAATACGTGCTAGGATATGCGGGTTAGTAAACAATTTGCTATAAAAAAAAGTATGAAACTAGTTAGAAATTTAAGTATGTAATCTTGTATAGGTGTATCATGTTGATCCATCCCATCCCATCCTACAACCTGTATTTTTTTTTAATTTTGTATTCTTGTGCGTTGAAAATAACTAAATACTCTCTTCATTAATATCAAATATTTATAAGTACTGTTTTTTATAGCAGATTTTCTTATTTACTTGTAAATAATAAATAATTAATAATTAATCCATAAGTGTTATATTGATGTAAGAAAATATTTCAATAAGATACTCAAGTTTATGATTAAAAAATTATAAATAAATTTAGAAATTTATGATTAAAAATTATAAAACAAAAATTGCAAATTGTTTTCAATTTATTCTAGGCAACTCCTTCTTGCACCTATATAGTTTAACTTGCATCCATGTAAACTTCAAAATTCCAAATTATCATTTAGAATTTTCCTCTTTTGGATTGTTTCATATAGATAAGGACAAATAGATCATTTCACTACCCATGACAGAGCAAGTTGAAATATACGGAGGTGGTGTATGAAGAAACACCCTTATTTTAGTGTAGAATCTTAACCCATATTTTTGAAAAATAAAAATGATATACTCATAATTTATATATTTAATTATTGTTACTGATACAATAAAAATGAATGCATATTTTAGTATAACTATAACTATAATGGTAGTTTGAGTGTAATTAATATGCTCACATTTTTAACAAGTTTTTATCATTTCATAAATTTTATTTATTGAATATTTGAGAACGTTTCTAAATCATGTTTTATAGAATTAATATGAGACAATATTCACTTTTAATTCTTTAAATATTAAGAAGAAACTATGCACTATTTGTCCAAAATTTTAAGACAATGGATCTTTTTTATCTTTGTATAATGTTCTACTTTCTCATTTCTATCCAATGTGGTTTGGATTCCCAACAATACCTCCAAGGGCGAGTTACTTCTATATTGGTATAGTCCTCTTCTAACGGAAGCATTCACAGATATTGTCCGTTTTGGGTCAAGTTCTCACGGATTTGTTTTTACTAGACCTTTTATCTATAGAGGTATCTTATATATATATATATAAACTCATATCTATCTCTTATTTTATCTCGACAGGTATTATTTTTAAGACAAGTTTAAAGTTACACTAGAGTTGCTTTTGAAACTTAAGTTGCAGAAGAAGTTCATTTGAACTTATTTTTCCAAACTTTAATCCAAAACAGCACATAGTTAATCGAAACCTTGTGTTCGAAGTCATTTAGATATGAAAAATAAAAACATTTCCTTGACAATGATTTTGATGGCTCCAACAGATGAAGACGGAGGAAAATCTAGGTCAACCAGTGCAAATATCTTTAGGTTAGGCCCAATGGTTCTGCTATCATTTGCAGAAGGACAGAATGTGTTGGATGAGAAGACAAAACTTGTGTCCATTAACTGAGTATGACATGGTCTCACAGGGATCACCAGAGCTAACTCTCAATAATTCAGCTTCCCAAAAGTTAGAGGTGAAAACTCATTATTTTCGTTCCGGTAATACTTCACCTTATTCACAAGTTCATACTTAGATCTAATTTAAATATACTTTTCTTCTTTAATTCTTATATACATTTTTTAAAGATAAAATTATAATATAACTGAGTTCTAAAGAAAATGGTTCAAGAGACTACTTTATTATCTCTACTTTCCTCTTTATATGTTCTTGTACGGTTTCCAAACACATCCTTATCCCAATATAAATGCTATACATAGTTTATTTATATGCATGTAGAGTATCAGATCTACCTTGGACTTTGGTGGGCACACATGTCTCCACAAACTTTTAACTTTTCTTCATGTTTGTAAGTACCTTAAAATGTGTGTTTGTGTGCACATGTATATGTATATGTATATAATACTGTAAAACTTAAGTTTTCTGCATATTACTACACTACAGTTAATTTTCTTATTGCTACCAAGAGATCCTCATCATCCTTAAGTAATCCAATCCAAGGATCAAGTAATCCAATCCAAGGATCAAGTAATTAACACATATTGAAAACTAATGAACTTCCCTTAATTTGCTCAATGCGCTAATTAACTCTGCATGTTCCCTGATAAGAGAAAAAACACAGATAACAAGAACCTCGATCTACAACATAATATTTTATGGCTACATATATATATATGTGTGGTGGTAGTTGTTAGAGGTAAATAATGACTCAGACGCAGAGAGAGAGTCGTTGATTATGTGGAGAGGTTGCACAGCGAAGGACAGTGAGGAAAAGATGCTCAGTGCAAGGAATATAGAGCTTTGAATCTGCAATGAAATCGTACTCATCCTGAGCCTGATCCAGCAAGGTCTTGAAGAGAGGATGATGGAGCAACGTGATCTTTATCACATATCTCTTGTGGTGTTCTCCCACGTACACAACCAAATGACCCTTTGGCACATCGTTCGGAATATCAGATTCTCCTTCATTCTGCATCCATGGCCACACTTCCCATTCGCAGCAGTAACCGTAGGCACCACACTGGATCACTCGACTCCCCACTTTCTTCCACTTGTTAAGACACCCTCTCAGAAACTTCCCCTTCATTATTCTTCTCTTCAAGCTTCTAAATGTGTTTGTGTGAGAGAGAGAGAGAGAAAGAGGGAGAAAAAGTACGTGGAGTACTCCGAACATGAAAATGTTTATATAATTGCGGCATGGCAAGTACAAATGTTCCAGAACATTATGGGATGCATTTGCTTTTCTAAGTCAGATACTTATTTTTTTTTCTCCTTGTTTGATATAAAAGTCGTGTTTTTTTTTTACCTACTATATAATCTTTTAGATTTTTGTTTTCAGTGTGACATGCAAAACTTTCATTTTAAGAATGGTCTTTCTAATTACTCATTAATTACTGAATATTCTGATGATCCTCTCTCTATATAGATAGTTCTTTCCCTAATAAAAACATCTACCAACAAGCATGGCAGAAGACTCCAATCTGAAAACATTTTAAGAATGTGAAACATTTTATTTAGGATTTGTGTTACATTCGGCTAGGTTTTACTTGAGCTAAAAACCAAAGATACAGTAAATGGTTGACATGATACATCGTAGCTTTTGCCTATACAATTATTGCGGAAACATCAATATCCAATTAGTGTGTCAGATACTTGGATACATCAAAATCTAATATATATTATAATATTATTCTAAAGCGTGTCACAGATACTTAGCTGACTTTGCTTTTTAGCAGCTTCTTTGTAGCATTGCACCTTGTCAAATTATACCAGCATGCAATGCCAGAGTAATTGCTTAGAAATAGTAGATTAATTTCAGTTATAATACAGTCAAAATAACTTTTATGTTAGCTCTCGCTAGATCGATAGATATACATGTCATTTACACGGTTTTTGGCTTATAGCTGTAAATTTAATTTTAGAATGTTTTGAATTTTAAGTTAAAGGTGACTTTTAACTAAGTAAACATATTGAAAAATCTAGGTTTTGTGTGATCTTTTAAAATGGTACTTACAATTACATTTACTTTTGAATTAGTAGAATCAGGCCAAAATGTCAACTATATACTAGCAGTTAAAATGAGGAATCATATTTACATAACTTTTTATAAAAGTTATACAGAAGAGAATGAAATATATGATAAAATAATTAACATGATTAAGAGAGATAGAGCACAAACAGTAACACTGCAAATAAATAATAAAAGACTGCTGCATTGACAATATACAGACATACCAGTTAAATTTGCTCATAAAAGCCACTTGACAGTAAATTTAATGTGCTAATTTAATTAATATCTATCCCAAGATGTAAGGACAGTGTCTTTCTCTGTAATTCTTAAAGGCCGGTGCCTGATAGAGTGACCTTTCGAAGTTCTTAACATTCAGACCCCACAACTTGGTTAGGAAAAGATAAGATATGAATGAGGGATGGGAAAAAGCTTTTTGGGTGAAGTGCAAAACCGCTTATTTCTCTTGAATTTTCATATTTTTATATTCCTTTCTATTTTACAATGTATATTTAGTAAGCTTTATATAAGTGATAATAAATTCTAGTATAATTATTGCTGTGTATTTTATCCTTGTATCACGGATAAATAAACATGAGCAGCCACAAACATGTGTCTCAAGAGGATGTGATACCCACATCTGTTTATTTTCTTTAGTGCATTTAGACCTACTCAGACATTTTTACTGTAGAACATTGGTGTCTTTGTCACTTTTTAAGCACGTATTGATGTGAATTTATTGTTCTTATTTGGACTTGTTTCAGATACAAAAACCTTGAATTTCTGCATAACGGCCAAGGCTTTTACTTTTTCATGGTACTATCCGTACAAAAATGTTATTCAGTCCTTTAAGAAAAGGAGTTTGTGATTAGTTTCATTGTTCCTACTTACGTATTTAGGAATGGGTTATCCTATGTTTCCTCGTAACTGTTTCTACAGTCAGAGAAGTTTTAGGAGGAAATGTGTATAAGATAACTTATAAAATGAATGATGTGATGAAAATAAATAAGTAAAAAAACTTGCAGAAAATTGTTATAATAAAATATCTCTTTTATGGGCTATACATTGAATAAGGGATGGAAGAAAACATGTAGACAAAAGAATGACTCTCACAGTTCTTTACCCTGCTGAAATCCTTGCCTTGGTATATGTGACATGTTTGACTTGATTCCCGCAATCCGGTTTCTCATACAAAATTCATTGGTTTTCAAGTTTCAGTTATTTATTGTTCTTAATATTATCATTGAAGCACATGAAACTTTTTTAGAAGGAAGGTGAACAATTTTTACCAAGAAAGATAATTTTGTAATAAGAAAGTATACTATACAGATAAACTGAAAGTGTAACCAAAAATATAAACTAAAAAGATCAAAGAACCAAACAATTTGTATCAAGACAGCTTTTGCCACTCTATTTTAGTTGAGATGTTGAGGAAAAAGTGGGGTAGTTCTTAAAATCTTACCTTTTCATACTATAATTAGAAAGCTATAAGGGAGCTGGAAACACTATTTTCTACGAAAGAAAAACTTTTAGCTCTTTTATTGAAAATAATTGACGACGATGGGGTTTATGATCCTTTTTTTGTGGTCTGTTCTTCATAGACAGATGCTCAGAGACCACTGAGACTCAGCGTGCTAACCCTAGACAAAAGTGGGTCGTGCTGGGTTGTATGAAAAGAATAGCATGTTTATTTTGACACAACCTGCAACAGTTTTCCAGATATGAGAGGGACCATGCCAAGTATATGTTATGGAAAAGCCTTTTTGTGGATTTTTTGAAATTAATTTCGCAATGGAAATACTATTTATGCAAGAAGATTAGTTCAAAAATGAACCTGGACAATTATTTCCATAGAAATTGCCATGTCAAATAACCAAATATAGCAAATCTGTGTAGAAAAGGAAAATTCACGAACTGTCACAAATGAAAGTCAAACTTCCATTTTCAGAAGATTTGATCATGTAGTTAATGCTTCTTGATCTCTTGTTTTCACACTAATTTAGTCTCCTCTTCCAACAGCTGTTATCTTTAGTTTGTGTTATGATGGTCATTTTGTAGAAACATCGTTACTGCAAATTGAAATGGATCATATATCTGTGCAAATTTATTGATGTAACAGCTATCCATTCACCCAAATTCAATGACTACTTGTTCAAAACATAAGATGAAATAGGGTTTTCAAGGCTAAACGAGGTAGTTGTTCAAATTGAGATATGATAAGATTCATAGTGCAAGTGATATTCTGTGTTTGTAGAATGAGAAGTGGAATTACAGGAACTTGGTAACACAATTGCAATCACCATCCATTTTGTGCACTGAAATTATTTGATTTGGATTAGTTTGCTCCCATTCCACGTGCATTTTCTGTTCACATGAGCTGGTGCTACAGGCCACTTTATCACTTTGTCAATACTTCTTCCTAAGTGGCCCACCTACATCCCTCCATTAATTCCTATCCATGCTTCCGTTTAGGGAGCAATGCCTCTCTGTATACTTACTGTGGGGATTTTATTATGTCAGAATCGTCTGTGAAATTTAAAATTTAGTGTCGGTTGAGTCTGTGGAAACCTTGGTTTTGAGAAGTAATACCTACTATTTTCTATGGAAGAAAAAAAAGGTCCATAGTCTTTAGTTGTCATTCCATATATAAGAGTTTTAAATAATGTTTTAGAGTTTGATTGTCAGAAATAAGGTTTGCAGAATGTCCTAAAATGGAAGACAGAATTATAGGCAACAGCAGATTCTATCTTCTTATTTTCGACTTCAAATTACATAAGTAGATGTTATGCATTATCAGCATTATCCTACTTGAAGCTAACATTGTTCATAAGAATGACATTCTTGTTTTCTTCTCACTATGATTGGATTCAAATTTGAAAATTGTTTTTTACAATTTCAGTACACAGTTACAAGTTTTGATGTACAAATAAATTTATGTTTTTTGAACTTTCTTAGCTTTAATTCAGACATGTAATTTTAAACTTATTTCCTGAAAGAATGAGGTTTTACCCAGTTCAGGATAAAACTTACATATGCAGCTCTTTATGTATTTCTGGTATTGTTTTCCATTAGAATCAGTTTTACCTTACTATCCAAACTTATATTCTTCAATGTAAATTTTCATTATGATCATTATTAAAGTTATACTTCAATTGTGATGAAAAACAACAGTGAAGAACATCTAAGTTTTGCTAAACTAATCGTAAATAAGCTGCTGACATGTGTCCTTCATCTTCCTCGGGCCCTCTCACACAATCATTTTGACATGAAAATGTATATCTATGGTACAACAAGCGGGTACTGTTGTTAAAATGTGACGTGATGTGTGTATTACAGCGTTCGTTTCTTTGTTTTAAAGTTAAACAGAACAGATGTTAGATAGAACTGTCATAAGCTAGTAAACATAATTAAGAAGTGTGATTAAACTAATTTATTTCTCTAGTGAGAAAACTTGGTTCTTTACCTGAAATAAACAGATCTTCAGTCTCTTACTCATTTGCATGCATAGTTTAATTGGATTTATTAATGTTAACAGCTTTGTCTGATATTTTCTTGTGTGAAATGAAATGATTATCTTACTCTAGCAATCGCAATTCAGGTACTCTAAAAGCATTTTATGAAAGAAACTTTATGGTTTTCATGCAAAGAAAAACTTTTAAAAAAATCATAGAAGCAACCCGAAAGATAAGCCATGAGCTGTCAAATTATTTCTGTATCTGATATGACAGAGGTAGGGAAAACTGAAATCAAAGAGGAGATACCATTATCCTTTGCACGAGATTCAAAAATTAAATCTTAGTGAAATGGCGTTGAAATAGGGGAAAAGTGATAGAAACGTTGAAAAAGAAAAGACCAATATCTATGATGTAACACAGAAAGCAAACTACCATGACAAGCCTAAAGAAAAGTACAAGGATGTAGCAGGGATTTTGAAGATGGTGGAAATAGAAAAGAAGATGGCCAGTTCATGCATGATGTGGATAGAAATAGCATGCATAGGTTGCATGTGATGATATTATATATGGTTTTTCTTAGTTGGTGCTGGCAAGTAAGTTCAATCTATCGCTTATAGGTTACGTTGTTGGTTCAGAATGAGATTTATTAGAAAGATACATAACTGATATACTAATCATATACTAATCACATAAAAAATTAATATTATTCTTTATCTAAAATTTTAACAAAATGAATTTTTCAACTTTATACGATAACTTTCTCATTTTCAACTTTATAAGATAACTTTCTCAATTTCTATTTAACGTGATTCACACTTATAATCTCGTCATTGTATACACAAAATATAAGAATTGCTGACAAATAACATAACAGGGAACATAGTTGGGTTCCTTAGTTTTTTTTTGGAGTAGAGTCCTGTTTTTTCTTTTTTGTGATTTTAGTTCTGTTTTAAATAATCTTACAAAAATTTCTAAATTCCAATTTTATATACACTTTAATTTATTGCCTTTTATTTGATTACACTTCAAACCAAACATGTTTTAAAATACAATAAAAAACATACTTTCATTTATGAAAATGTAAAAGAACAACAAATCAAAATTATAATTTTTCTAAAAGAGAAAGATTAAAAAAATAAAGAGATGAAAATCCCTAGTCAATAGTTGAAAAAGTGTCAGTTTTAAAATTTAACAAAGAAAAATTACTATTTGCTTCGCGTTTCATTCAAGATTAGCATGTACAAAACTCACTACTAAAAATATTTGTTAACTAATACAACAAAATCAAAAGCCTACAAAAATTATAAAATTTTAACTTAACAGGTTAAATTTGAGATTACTATTTGTTTAAATTTTGAAGACTTCACTTTGTGATGCGATGGCATATAAACTGCATTTAGGCATTGTCTAAATTTGTCATCATATAATATATATATATATATATATATATATATATATATATATATATATATATAATTTTATCATGTTCTTTTTTTCATAGACACATCTTTTTTCAATGTTTACTTTTTATAAAATATTGGATATTTATGTCATTGTTATTTAGAAACCTATTTTTATATTTATAACTTTTCAATTTTTTCAAATTAGATTTTAAACATATTATAACTTTTGGCCATTGTTTTTATTGTTTTAAATAAATTAGGCACCAATTATTTTTATAATATTATTCTTCAATGATGGGAATATGATTTTCAGTTAGTGGTCTCTTGGTGTATCAGGAAAAGATGAAAGTTTTAATATTTTTAATTCTAAAATTTCTCATTTTTAGAGAGAAAAACGTGCTACGACTAAGTTGGTGTGAATAGATGTTATTTCTTCACATAAATTTTAATTTTAGAAATATATTTTATGTCATAATATAGATTCTCTTAGATTTTGATTTAACCTGCTGTATTTTTTTTTGTTGAATTATATGTACTAGAGAAACAAGTGATTGATGAGATATAAGAAATGAACCTAAATGAGATTTTATATTGTCGTAATAATACTTCTTTAAGTAATAACTAATTAACAAGAATTAGTTAATATTCAAATAAATATAGACACAAATATCACAATACCATTGCTTTAACAAAAACAAAAATAAAAGCTAAAATCCAAATGAGCATCTAGAATAGATGTTAATTTTTACAGAAAAATAGAGACAAATATAATCAAAGTCAGACCGGTTATCCCTACACCAATTTAAGCTTATACGTAGCGTGTTACTTGTTAAGAAATAAACGAATTACCTCCTTGATTCTCACTTTCATGTCTCCTGGATTCCTTAATTAATATCAATTTATAGCAGGAAATTACTTCATTCAGTTCATTGATTACCAAAGACGTGAGAGATTAAAAAAAAAACTATTCCATTTAGAACATTGTGAAAACACCTGGTTGTGGTGGTGGTGGTGATTGTGGCATTGGTGTTGGTGGTATTGTGGGTGGTCGTGTTGGTATTCGAGGTGCCGGTGTTGGTTGTGGTGGTGGTGGTGAATGTGGTAGGTAGTGGTATTGGTGTTGGTAGTGGTGGTGGTTGTGGTATTGGCGTTGGTGGTGGTGGTGGTTGTAGAGGTGGTGGTGGCGGTGATGGAAAAGTTCAGTTACAGCTAAAGAGAAAGTCCAGCAGCCTATCAAAGTATTTAAGGTGCATAATTGTTGAGCAGTCGGTAAAGCTCCAGGTCGTAAGTTCTCTCGTTTTAGCTTAACAGCTATCACAACAAACGATTGTCCTTTGGTTCCTTGATCTCCAGGTCTCCAATTAGCTCACCATTCGGTGTCAAACCCCGAATTTTAACATCATAATAAACTTCTTCTACTTTTCTTAGGTCATACTTCATGCCTGCCATGTTAAAGGTTGAAAGATATCATGCAAACGGACGGTATCAGTGAACACAACTCCTCTAGAAAAAGTAATATATGCAAACAGTGCAGGTATCTTTGGTGCACGTGTTTTGGGGATGGAGAGTGAGACATAGCTGTTATATATATGTATGTGTCTGTGTGTGTGTCAACATTGAGAATACAAAGACAGTACTATCATTAGGTAGTGTGATGACAATAGAAAAGAAAAGAAAGAAGGCATGGACAAGGTACAAGTAATAACATACCATCAAACTTCTTTCGCAAAAGATCATTGCGAAGATTAAGCATACGAAATGCAGCATGGAGGTCTGTCAAGAACTTTAAGACCTTCTTTGGACAATCGTAATTCCCAGCTGTCACTTGATTCACCACATACCTTGGCTGCAATGTCAAATGAATTGTAAATTAGGTTGCAATAGTCATGATATTTTTTCCTTAAACATACAGAAGTTTGATAATCTGTTGTGTATGTGTAGGTGCATATGGTTAAAAACAGTGTATAGTAAATATCTCCACTATTTTGTGCAGTATGATACGTAACAGTTCAGAGGAAATGAGTTCTTACCAATTCATTAGACATAAAACAGACACCTGCATGATAAAAAATGAATCAATACACATACGACAAAACTATGAAATCATAATCCGCAAAAACTAGACCTATGGCTCAAATCAAAAGATGGAGTTGGAAGATTTTGGTTGACTAATGTAATCAGGAAAAAAATTAAGAATCATCAGTACTAATGAGATGAGTAATGACTAAATATAACACTAACGTACACATTTGGTTATTGATCCGTTGTCCCGGAAATCCCACTTATTCTAACCGCCATACCCATGTTTTTTTAAAACTATAACCATATTTAAGTTGACCACGCCCCCTGAAGGAAGCTAGCCCGAGAAAATGCGCAATAGGATCATATTCATCTCCAGAAACGATTATTACACAGTTAATGCTAAACAAGTACATGTTTTAAAAGACTCACCTATTAAGTAGTCTTCAACGTCTAGACCGAAGTCTGAACCCACTGCAAAACAACAATTAGATACAGAATTACTAAATCTCAGTGACTAGGAATGAATGGTAAGTAGTTGACATCATGGCAAAGAAACAGGGAGGAAAAAATAACACAATTTGCATCCACTTATTCTGAGTGACAAAAGACAATTGCGGTATGGCGCATATAGAAGATAAGTAGACAAATTGCCATAAACTATCGACCATACAAGATTACCACAATCCTAAGTTAAATGCGTCTTAGAATTTAAAAAAGCGTTGCAAAAGGTTCGAAAATTTAACTGTCCAAAAGATGCTTAGTTCTCTGATTTAGATGTTAAAACCCCGTGTTATTGGAAATCTACACAAGGCAAGACACTTATATATAAAACAAAGAATTCAATGGCATTTGAGGCTATAAAACCTTTGATTGAATGGAAGCATCTGGCACTTCTAACATATATAGGGCATACTTCAAATTTGAAAGAGTATTAAGACATACACCCAAGTTTTTCCTCAGCCTCTTTGTGCTCGAGAAGGCTTCCTGTTTCTAGCCAGTGCATGAACGTAAGCATCGAAACTACAGTCTGTGTTTCACTCTTCCAATCACCATGATACCTACATTACACAAGAAAAAGGCAAAATTACAAAGACACAAAAAAATAAAACATAAATAAAAGATTAATAGTTCCTCCGAATTTAATCACCTATAGTATTGCCCAGAGCTTCCTCCAAGAACTTCAGAAAGCTCCTTATACTGTTCCTTTAACACATTGACCTGAGACTTGGCCTTCTCTAAAAGCCCTGTTCGAACCCAAAAAATCAAATATTCATGAGATAATGACAGAATGCATTGCCTTTCTACAATAAACTAAACCATAAACAACTATAAACTTAACACACTTCAACCCTCAAAATTCATCTCAAACTTGCAATGGATAACAAAAAAGTCTCTTTGTATGAAACCAGAAATTGCGGAATACATGTTTAAGTCTTGACGCTTTCTATTTAACACTCCAGCCATTAAAAACAAATCCATTTGCAAGTGCGTGAAAGAGATGGGGATACTAATGTAGTTAGGGCTAAGAAAAGCAGAGGAGCACAGTGTGTTCGGTAGTACCGGGTGTGGGGCGAGATTGATGAACGAGAAGAAGAGTGGCATAGATGAGCCTAGTGGAAGACTCAATCTCCGAAACGACGCTTCGAATTCTGCCCCGGAGCGTTCCAGATTGTTCCAGCTGAACCCTAAACGAGTCGAATTGCTTCTCTAGCGACGACTGAGGCTCCGCCATTGAGGAGGAGAAGCATGAAACGGGGACTGAAAGGCGAAACGTTTCGGGTCTCCAAAACGGAGATACGAGAAGGAGAGGATCAGGGTTTAAGGAACGAGAATAGACGTGGCAGTAGGGAGCCACGTTTCGAAAC
The DNA here is from genome assembly GCF_016808095.1 of Vigna angularis. Lineage (NCBI taxonomy): Eukaryota > Viridiplantae > Streptophyta > Magnoliopsida > Fabales > Fabaceae > Vigna > Vigna angularis. The sequence goes on from NC_068971.1 coordinate 44,112,605, forward strand.
GCCGGTTTCATATATTGCATGGTATTAATGTGAAGGTTTCCGTTTTCCCTTTTCTTTTGGTGCATGCGTAGTGGCGCTCTACTATATGTTCAAATTTGTTATTTACATTTTTTCTTTTCAATTCAACTCAAAATTGTTAATTGCATAAAAAACGTTACATTGGATTTGGATTATTTTAACTAAAATATTAACATGTCCTAAGTGACATATGTTACATTTTTATATCAAAGTTGTCACAACATTACATAAGTTTCAAGAGTTTGACACAAAATAAATCACTCCAAATTAAACTAGTTTTAGTAAAATATTATTTTAAAAAAAAATTCTTAAACTTTGTAAATAACTTGTTTTATGCATAACTTGTTTAATTTACGGTCATTTATTTTGAAAGAAAAGTATCATTTCAATGTATTGAATATTTTTTTTAATTTAAAAATTTTAAAAACAGTTTAGATAAAACAACAATTAAAGAAGTAGGGCATTAATAACTCAAAACCAACAATCTAGAATAATGATAATCTTGCATTAGTTTAAATGTAGTAGACTATTATGTATGAAGTTCATGAAGTAGGAAGAATGTTTAAGAAGGGAATAACTTAAAATGGAATAACAAACTACACATGCATATGTAAATAAACTTATAGCAAATTTAGGACTTCAAATATCATTTCATAATCAAGCAATTCATTCAATTGTATTTTAATAGAAGAAATTATAAACAACTCATTATTTTACATGTTGTTTTATTTAAACTTAGTTATAATATATAATAAAAAGTGTGAAGATAATAATTTTTATTTGTAAAAGTTACATAGGCAACTCAAATTTCTTTTATGCAAATTTCGGTTTGGATTACTGGTACCCACCCCCACAACAACCTTACGAGCCTCCTTGATAGTTAGTGTTTTCATAATTTCATTGTCTTGCTTAACATCTTTGTCTCTTCTTTTTTTCGCAAAAAAGTAGTTAGTGCTTAGAACATAAGAGGTGTTAATTTTTGATGGGCCACTTCTACTCCATCTTTTATTAAGATTCTGTTGTAGAGACTCCCAAACGAGGGACCAATAAAAAGTCTCAATTTCCGAGATTCATTCTCAAATGAGTTAGGATTATGATCAAGAGGTAAGTTTGGTTTCAATAAAATATTTTAATTAAATTTTAAAAATAATATTATAAGTTTTTGTCAAAGATCGAGTAGAGTCTTTTCAAGTTGATCCGAATTAAAGATCAAAATGGACTGGCTCAGAAGGCTAAGATGGATCGGCATGGGTCAACGACCAAGACAGACCAGATTATATTGATTGTTGAGATGAGCAAGCCTTGATTAAAGGTCTATACGATCTGACCTAGGCCAAACACCACTATGGATGGACTCAAGTCATAGGCTGAGATGAGTCAGTTTGAGCCGAAGGTCAAGACATGTTGGTCAGGGGCCGAAGGTTGAGACATGCTATCCTAAAACGAAGGTCAAGACGAGCCGATCCGAACTAAATGCCAAGATGGGTGGCTTCATGCCAAAGGTCGAGATGAGTCAGATAAGATCAAAGGTTAAGATGGGATTCCTCAGTTTGAAAGTGGAGATATGCCAACTTGAATCGAAGGCCAAGATAGACCGATCTGATTTAAAGGCCAAGACAAATCGTACATGAACGATTATCGAGACGGACAAACTCATGTCTAAAGTCTAGATGGCTCAAAGGCCGAGAAGGCCGAACACGGTCAAAGGTCGAAACAGGTTGACCAAGACCAAATGTAGGGATAGGCCGATGAAGATTGAGACGGACTAACACGATAAAGGATGAGAAGGGTCGACAGATTCTGAAGGCTGCGATTGGACGACATGGGTTGAAAGTCAAGACTAATAGACTCAAACCAAAATCCAAGACAAGTCGACCCAGGCCGAAAGTCAAGACGGACTGGTCCGAGCAGAACTTTCAAACTTCCTGGCCTAAGTCGAAGGCTGAGACAGACTAGCCTATACTAAAGATTGAGACTGGCTGACTTAAATCAAAGGTCGAGACTACCTTGCCGAAGCAATTATCGAGACAGGTTGACTCAGCCAGATGTTAACAAAGATCAATTCTCAATTATTTGGTTGAATGTTATTTAGTTGAATGTTGTAATATATTTTAAAAGATAATATATACTTTTTGTTTAGAAAAAGAGAGTCTATGATACGATTCAGAAAGATTTTGTAATATCGTTTTATCCCATCAACTTTTCAATGGAATGTTTTTTAATTATCCAGATTTTTTTAACCCTAATTGACGTGGGTCAAGACAGATTAACAGTTTGAATCATATGTTAAGAGAAATCACAACCTCAAAATAAAAATTTTATCAAACCAATAGACTGGTAATAATAATTTTCAAAATATCATGATATTAAAAACGATATTTAGTTCATCCAACTTAGACAATAAATGAGTTTTTTTTTATATACTTTATCAATATTTATGTAACTGTGATTACGGGCATTTTGGGTTCAATATAAGGGGAATTCCCCCAAAACTTTTGATTATGGGCAGAACTTAAGTTTTGACAAAAATACTTTTCAAGACTTTATACACAATGATGGAAACAAAATAGGCAACCCTCAATTGTTGACAATTGATGTTCATGAACTTCTATTTGAGATTTTAAACTAAAAAAAGAAAAAAACATTACAGGTCTAAGCAATTTCAGAGTATATAAAATATGAAATGTTGGATAAGATCCAACTGTGTAAGTGTAGTTAGGCAGAGGTGATGCTCATTGGCCTTGTTATTTGTTTTTAAAAACGATAAGGGGGAGAATTTGCCTTATTACTTACTTTATACTTGTTTAAAAAGTACCAATGATTTCTTTTATTTTATAATAAAAAAAAAAATTTGACCTTAAAATAAAAATATTAATATAAAGAAGTTACATAACAAAATATCAATTTCAACAAATTAAAATGATTTTAATTTCATAAGTCAAAAAATACAAATATATAAAATTAATTTTTATACTTCTTTTAATTGTTAATATTTTCTAACTAATTGTCAATTGATTTAAAAGAAATCGATAAAAATCGCATGAAAGGGGTATAATTTGGTAAATCAATTTGGAATAAATTTATTTTTACTATTTTCTTTTATAAAGATTATATTTTAAAAATATTACACCTTGTTTTCTTTGTAACACGACTGGAATTATCTTTATGAACAAGATACACTCTTTGCAATGTCTCTGCAGAAAAATAGTAAATTAATTACTCTGCCATTTATGCAGTCAAACACTAAAGACTTTAACATGAAAGGAAGAAGAGTGGTGGAAGGTTCACCATGACATGACTATGACGAAGAAATGAAATTGCATTAATTTGATTGTTGCTATCTTAACTTTTTCTATTTTATTCGTTTTCATTCAGTTGTGCTTCTTCCACGTTCCTTCCAAAGTTACATTTTCTTTTCTTTGACGTTTTGGATAAGTTATTTCATTTCGTCCAAATTCTGCGTATATTCAGTTATCCACTTCACTATCCACTGTTCTTTTGATTAGTTTAAGAGAACTGTATGGACCCGAATATTTACAAAAAAATATGTTATCTCAAGTTATTGTGATTTTCACACTTTATTTAATGCATTCTGCTTATAATTTTATAAACAGTGTTAAAAATTATATTAATTAATGTATTACTAACGTTTTTGTTATATTTTAAATACATGTATCACTTTATGACAACAGGGAACTTAAGTTTGATGATACAGGCTGTTTCTTCCTTCTCTTACGGCACCATTATGAGTATTATAAAAGAGTGTTACAGGAGTCTGTTTTTATTATATTTACTTTACAACATTGTTTTTTTTCAATGTAAGAAATTTATAATTTTTTTTATAATTTAAGCATTATATTAGAATTAAATTTTAATTTTGATTTTAAAACTCATTATTTCAACATTTAGGTTCTTAAATTCAAGAGTCACTCTTGTCAAAGCTCAGAGATTACACCAGGAATGGTTACTATTATAGTCAAATCCAAAACAACACCCTTTTCACACTATTTTTTTCTTCTCAACATGGCTTCTAATATTTTAGTACTTACTTTATTAGGCTGAACTTTTGTTCGGTAAACTAAGGTGACCAAGCCAGCAGCTCCTGCCGTGTATAAAACTTCTCTTAAACACTTTCTTTCTCCTTTCACTCTCTAAAGTCTCCACTTTTGGAGGCAAATGAAATGGTGCTGGTCCTCTTCGGAATCTTGACCCAAAGGGGACTGCCAACGTCTCACTTCTGTTAGATCAAAAGTTTCCTTTTTGCACCAACCGGAGGTGAGTTTCACCCCCAAAAGTCTCTCCTTTTCTAGTTTTTCTTCCTTTTGTATAAGGGTGCATGCAACTGATCCCATATGATCCTTAATACGATTCAAACGGTGCTGGGCTTCTACACTTTCAGATTGTGATATGGATGACCAATTTGGACGCTTTCTATTCTTAATCTTATTTCCCAAAAAGAAAATTTTGTTTTCATTACCAATTTTTAATCTTTTGAAGTTTCAAATTTTGACTTATCTGGTACGGGTTGATGGTTTCTGTCAGTATTTCTGAGAGTATGGAGATTTGGTACGCCCCAAAGACAAAAAATTGAATTCATTATGTATTTCCCAAAAGTAAAACTTAGTTTCTGTTAGTATTTATGGTCAATTGGGCTACTTCCTAGATTGTGATTGGTTATCTGAAACCTTCTGACTTGTTTAACTTTTGTTGAGGGTAAAAGAAACATGGAACATTGATTAAAAACGTTTATATGTGGATTATCTGAAATTGGAGACGTTGATGACTGGGGGAATTAGGCCGACATGGATTTTTTAGAAGGTGTTTGATGATATGGTTATTTGAAGGAATTTTTTTTCTTTCTGAATTCAATTTGAGGATTCTTCATCATATATGTCTTTACATTAGATGCGATGTTGCTTCTAAATGAATATCGAAATCTCAACATTCTCTTCTGAAAATGAAAATGCAGTCTAGTCAGCAGCCATGAAGTGTTTTACATTCTCCTATGGAGAGAAAAAAGAAGAGCCAAAAGGCTTGCCGTCAACATCGGGCCGGTCAGAGAATTCCATGTATAGTGATATTAGAAGATCTGGTTCTGAGTTAAATTCTCAGGAAGTTTCAGACAATGGCAGCACAGAATCTCTCAGGAGGAATGCAATATCCAGTTTGTCCCAGAGGTCCAGCAACCTCAGAGTGTTTACTGTTTCTGAACTGAAATCAGCCACAAGGAATTTCAGTCGCTCTGTTATGATCGGAGAGGGCGGCTTTGGGTGTGTCTACCTGGGATTGATTAAAAGTGTGGAGGTCCCCTCTGGAAGAATTGAAGTTGCTGTTAAACAGCTTAGTAAAAGGGGAATGCAGGTGAGGGTGTAGCTTTTTTTTTATTTTTATCTTAGGTCCTCTCCAATGTAAGGTCATCTTACTGTATGTTTTCATCGCATACTTTAAATTTTCTTGGGAGAAAAACCTTCAAATTCTTACATTTTGTTATCCCTAGTTGAGGCTGGAAGATTTCTGTTGTCAAGTAAGTGGTTGTTTGATTTTTGCATTGCATACATCCGATGCACATATTTAATGTTAACTACAGAAGCCATGAAGAGTAGCTTCTCTGTTGATATAAATTTGATGTGCGTTCCCAAATACACTGACATGCTATGGTTGCTACTGAAGATATGAATTATTTGTTTCTATGTATTGTTTTCTCCGCTTTAATTTTTGGTACTCTACTTTTGGCTTGTAGGGGCACAGGGAATGGGTGACAGAAGTGAATGTTCTGGGTGTTGTTGAGCATCCGAATCTTGTGAAACTAGTGGGTTATTGTGCAGAAGATGATGAAAGAGGAATCCAGCGGCTTCTGATTTATGAATACATGCCTAACAGAAGTGTGGAACACCATTTATCCCATCGATCAGAGGCTCCTCTCTCATGGAGTAGGAGATTGAAAATAGCACGAGATGCAGCTCGTGTATTAACATACCTGCATGAAGAAATGGGTTTTCAGGTATAGGTTTGTGGCACAAGTTTCATAAATTCCTATTCAATTTAATAAGCCTTTGTCTACAAATCTTTTGCTGCACATTTATATAACCCAGATGGCCACATCCCCAAAGGAAAAAGGTGAATTACTCTGTCCTCACCGAAAAGATGCTAACACTATACTTTCCTCTCACACTCTTTTATGTTAACATTTAAACTCCCTCCCTTATGACATGAAATGTGTTAGTCCATTTAATGCAAACAACTACTAATGAGTTTCCCACGGACATTTTTCCTCTGTAAAACTTTAGCTAGTTTTGAGCATCCTATCAACGCCTTTACACGGACTTTAGGACTTTAAATGATGAAATGATGTTTTTAGACACCCTTGTTAATGGCTTTGGAACTTAAAATCTTTATTTCATCTTCTAGCATTCCAGAGTCTACCTACTAAGCTAAAAGGTTGTTTGTTATCTGATACATTTTTTCATATATGGGAATCATGAATCGTAGGAATTATAATACTCATGAATGACTAAATTCTATTTGGTTAATAAAAAATATTGCTAGAAATATTCATGCTGTGTTTCTAGAAATTTCCTAAAATCTTTAATTCATTACTGTGTTAAATGATGTAATAAGGCTAACATGGTGTTTTTCTCATTAAAATTTTTATTTAATTCAGAAAAGTTAGCTTCCTACCTTCTTTCGTAAGAATCTTTTTGTGAGGATGTTATTTTTTCTTAAAGTAAACCAAGCATAGAAAATATAGTTTACCAATTTCAGAAAACCGGGAAACTAAAATTTTTCTTTCTACTAGACATCACCTAAGGATCACAAAGATAGAAAACTAGTTGTAAGGGGCTTGTTCACGTTAAAGTAGACTAAAGCATAAAACATGTTAATCTCTCGGGGAAGGCACTGTAATTTAAGCATATCTCATGAAAGAGAAGTGTAATTTAGCTAAAAAAGAAGAAAGGTATCTGGGAGGAGTTAATTTGAGTACTTTGATCAATGTCATGTTTAATTTATTTACCATTCATATCTCGGTGCAGTAAATGCCATGCTAACTGTGTACTCATCATGCAGATAATTTTCAGAGATTTCAAATCTTCAAATATCCTTTTGGATGAACAATGGAATGCAAAGCTCTCAGACTTTGGGTTGGCAAGGTTGGGACCATCGGATGGACTGACTCATGTCTCAACAGCGGTATGGCTTTGTGTACTATTAATCCATGATTTTGTAAATAGATATTGCTAACATATTAAGACTGGTAATTGCCTTTAATCGTTTTAATTCACATGAGAAAATAGAGAAATTCAATATAAGACTAGGGGTAAATCTTTAGTCGTCTGTAGATTGAGTGGGGCTGGATAACATTGTGAAAAATATGAAGTATAATAGAATGAATCTTGATTCAGTTCTGAAAATCGTAAGAAATAACCATCTATAGAAGCTAAATGTGTGTAAAAAATTGAGTTCGTTTCTTGATTATTCTTACAGAGTGATTAGGACCTAACTCAATCCTACAAAATCACTTTGTGAGGTGAGGATTATATCCATTTATATACTATATTTTGATATTATCTATAGTTGATATGAGATTTTAAGTTTTCTCCAATACACTTCCTCATATACTATTGGACTTCATATGTATGTAACATGGCGAGTAATCCTTTTAGATAGACTCTAATATAACATAAAGAAAGGAGAAGCTTTATTAATTCTGAATGATGCAAAAGCTACCTTATGAGGGTCAACAAAAGCTATTATATCTGTACAAAAAAGATACTAGCTATGGTTAATAGATTACAGTTAACTAACAATAGCACATACATAGTCAAGAAGCCATCTAATGACTATTTTGTATCTAAATAAAGCAGAAAACAAAAATTATAACAGCAAATAATGTGTACTCTAATAATGTTTACTCGAATAATGTATAGTCTAATACAATACTCAATCTAAATTCAGCTTTCATTTTATCACTGTTATTTCAACATGGGCATGCAGATGGTTAAGTTGCCCCCTTTTGGCACCCCCTTTTGTTGTTCAAGTGTGTAACATATTGCTCAACAGCACCCAACCATAAAAAATTGTAATCCAATGACCATATTACTTGTGTTCATATATGGCTGTCTGTGCTTCTCAGGTTGTAGGAACAATGGGATATGCATCTCCAGAATATGTTCAAACTGGACGTCTAACATCAAAGAATGACGTGTGGAGCTACGGTGTCTTCCTTTATGAACTCATCACCGGTAGGCGCCCTATAGATCGAAATCGCCCCAGGGGTGAGCAGAAGCTCTTGGAATGGATAAGGCCATACCTATCAGATGGGAGAAAATTTCAACTAATATTAGACCCAAGACTAGATAAGAAACAAATCTTCAAATCAGCCCATAGACTCTCTATGATAGCAAACCGATGCTTGGTAAAAAATCCAAAGAATCGCCCAAAGATGAGTGAGGTATTGGAAATGGTGAATGGGATGTTAGAATCTTCCTCATCCCGTTCCAGTCCACCATTGCCCTTGAGGAGTGTGGCAAGAGTGGAAACTTCCCAGGATACTGAAACAAATAACAAGAAACGGACCATGGATCAGAAGCCTGGAGAAAGTAATTGGTTTGCTAGGATGTGGAGACCAAAGCTTGTTAGAACATGTTGATTATTGCAATTTAAAGCCGTCAAGCCTGAGCAAAATTTCTTCATGATTAGATAAGAGCTCATGCATGATATGGTGTCTCCAGCCATGCTACCATAAACAATGTGTGCAACTTTTCCCTTAATAGGATGTGTATAAATCTGCCATCACATACTACTTACCAAGTACCATAGGTGTTTCTTTCTTGTCAAGTTATTGAGGAAATTTTCTGCGATGATTTATGAACTTAAAGAGAGACTACAGGTTTCTGATGTAAAATAGTTTAGCTATACTTTTAAATTAATCTTTAGCCTCATCTTGTAATTTTACTACTTCTGTTAGAGGTCCCTGGAAGTTCTGCAGTCTCTGCAACAAATGCATAAAATGCATGAATGATTCTTGCCTAAGATCAGAAGCCAAGAAATTAATCCTACTTGGAAATCACCTTATCCTTGAGTTTCTTTGGTTGAACTGATATAGGTTTAAAATGACGTGAACTTGTGATTGTTGAGATATTTTGTGTGCTCTTAAAATGTGCATGAATGATTATTCTGATAATTTATTTATATATGTTGATTTTGTCTGTGTAAGTTTTTAATATTATATCAAATCATCATGTAACAATGTCACAATCAATGGTACCTGACTTAAAACCAAAGTAAAAAAGGGTTTCATTGCCTTTCTGACATGAATATCGCCTAAATTCCAAGCAGCAGCATCCAGCCATTATTAGTAAGTCATAAGGGGAATCCATTAACAATTGAATAGTTTTTTATGTGAGAAATAATTTTAAAATAACTTTCAGTTTTAATTGTTTTTTAAAACTTATATAATCAAATCACTGTATAAATATGAAATTATTATTAATACTGGAATTTATATGTAAAATGACCCATCATTGAGGATGAATAATTTATTTGCTAAGCTTTAAGATTTTACTTATGATGAAAAGAAAAAAGTTATTTCCCAGATTAAAAATGACTTTTTTTATCGCATTAATAATCTTACCGAAAACTATTTCTTAAAAACAAAAACTTTGATCCTTAAAAAGCCCTCCTAAAACTAATCTTATCAAATATGCTCCCAATACAAAAATGCTGGCCGTTTATACTAATCAACTGATTGTAATTAACATTGAATTCTCCAAACTGTAGTAAATATTAGTTAATTTTAGACAAATCTTTATATGTTTTGGTTATATGTTAAAAGAATGATTGAGTTAAAAAAATTTTAGACAGTTCTTATCTCACACTGGTTATGATCAAATTACACTGAACTTACTAATTGTTACATAATCTCATCAATGTTTATCCAAACACAGGACATGCAGGTCACGAATAAGCTAGAGCTGGAAGTTTCATGTCAATGGGTATAGCTGTTTATGAACTCATTACAAAGAGAAGACTTCATAACTGGAAGCATGCTATGATTGGTGAAGAACTGATGCATATTTTACAGTGGCATGTTGTGACAGAAAATGTGCAGCCTTTTTATCTGATCTTAGAGATGTGTATAAATCTGGCACGTGGGAGCATATGGGTGGTGCTTCTGTCTTGTCAAGGCAATTTAGGAAATTGATTATGAATCTCATGGGAGACTATAGGTTTCCATGGAAGACACTGTAGGCATCTTGGCTGACACTAGTGCTGCTTCTATCTGTTCTACTTTTCGGAGAAATCATAATTGCTGGAAAGTAACCACTCAAGAGAAAATGGCTGTAAAAGTCTAGCTGTAGTTTTAAACAAATCTTCATCAAGATATTCTGGTTTTACTACTTCCATGAGAGTTCTGCACAGATTTTGCAGGGTCCTACATGCATAAACATATTTCATCTTTAACGTTGTTCTCAACACAATATACACATTTCCATAATAAATGTATAAACAATATAATTGAGTAAATCTTAGCACCAATTGAAATAAATAGATTATGTACAAGGTTATAAATTTTGAGAGTTTATGTAAATTCGTGCTAGTAAAGTAAACTCGACTCGTTTGTAAACTTGTAAGAGTTTATTTTAGATGAAAAAATTATATAAATAATATCTTAATTCAAATAAGTCTACAAAATTATATAACTTTAAATAAATAAAATTTATAGATATATTATTCATAAAAATAAATATTGTAAAACATAAATATTTGGATTATGGTTATTAGTTTTGATGCATTTCATTAAATATATAATAAAAAAAGAATTGTAGCAATCAATTTTCTTAATTTTTCTCCCTTTCAAGCTCGCAGAATCACTCCAAACTCGCGATTCTATACAATCCTACCGATTTCACAATCAATTCTACCAAGTTTATGCAGAAAACGAGTTTACTTCCGAATTAACTTGGAAGTCATGTTTGAGAACATAAACTCGTACGAGTTAACTCGAGAGTTTGATAACCACATACAAGTCATTAATGTTGTGTTTATAAAAGTTGAATTTAAAATTCCATATAAATAATAGAGTTTACCAACTTAAATTTGTTGGTTAAGTTAAATTTTTAATAAGTTTAATCAAAATAATTCATGCATAACTAACTGTTTTTATATACCTTTATTTAGAAAGTACTATTAAAATGATATAATCTTTTGAGGTAGCTTATTCATTTATGTTTGGATAAATTTTGTATAATAAATTAAAGCTAGTTTATATATGATGTTAATACATAGAAAAATTATACCGACTTTTCTAAAATAAAATTTGGCTTATCTATAAATTAAAATTTATCTTTTACAATTTATTAAATGTTTTAGAAATGGTATGCGAGAGAAAGAAAGTCCCCGACATTTCCTCTACTGCGGGAGAAGCAGACCTGAGCCATGGGAGAACGAGAACAGACGAAGAGCAAAGGAAAAAACGGGTAAGAGAGAAACTCAAACTTTTATTTGTGTTTTATTTGTGTAGAAGTATTTCTTCTTCTATTCTGTAACACATTGAAAACAAGAAAAGTGGAACCTAAATATAGGGTTCAAGGCAAAGATGGAAAAAACAGAAAAATCTAAAACTTAACTAACATCATTAATTGATTACTGCATTTTAGGCAGTAGTCTAACAAATTCTAACAATCCAAAAAAATGAACCCCCTTAAAGAAATAGTTATCAACCCTTAAAAAAATATTTTAAAAAAGTAATTTATACAAAAAATTATGTTATTCTCATTTTTTAAATTGCTCAAAAATAAGTGATTTTAAAAAATATTATCTGATGATCATGTATGTCCTGTCACTTTAAGGAAAATAACTATGAGAACAGTTATTTTGATTGCTTAATATTCTGACTTTTACTTTGCTTTTTTCTGGATAAAATTAAAGGAAAAAGGAAAGTGCTTTTCCTTTCATTTTCCATGGGGAAACATTTCTGGTAAAAAAAAAAAGAGCTAAACTCAAGTTAAAATGTAAAAAAAAAAAACTTTATACGTAATAATTCTTAGTTTTTGAATTTTGTATTTTGAGACAAGTTTTTCTTATTATATTTATTATGTTCAAAATTTTTTATTTCATTTTATTTGAAACGTATGGACAATGATCAATTTGATTTGGATTTGGGTTGAATTGAACGGATTGATTTGCTCTCGTCATTGCATATGTGATTTTTCCGTGGACGTCATTAGAAATGTCTTTTACAAGTTGTCATAGTAATCCAATTCTCTGAATTTGATTAAATACTAACTTTGACGTTAAATTTTATATTTTGTAAGTTTTTTTTTTCTATAAAAATTTGAATTTCCTGTTAATTATTTACGAGTTTTGCAAAGTCACACCAAATATTGATAAGAAAAGTTCTACAAAATATAAACAATTATAACAACAAAGAGATTGATTTTCCAAATCTAGAAATTATCGACATGAGTTTTGTTTTTCTCAATAAGGTTTTTCCTTTTATACATCTAAAAGTCGAATATATGAGATTAATATGTTTAAATATCCGACTATTAATAATCGTGTTAGGTCTTTGTTTCTTACATAACATTTTAAAAATACTTTCTTTTTATTATTTAAACTTAACAAAGATCGAAAACTTAAAAAAAAAAATGCAATTGAAAATTAATTTAATGTTCCTTGTTGCAAGATATTCCGCCCGCCAGTGCAGACCTTAAAATAAATACAGAGTTTCTTTCATAGGAAATAATTTTTCGATCACGTAACTGCTTGAAGTTAAGAGAAAGAAAATATTACTTGTAAGTTAGAAAAATCATATACAAAATTGAATAACAACAGAAATATTAAAGTAGTAACTTCTCGTTTCCATCTTGAACGTTTTATATAATTCCATGAAGTTAAATTGTAGTAATTAATATTTTATGTGTGACCAACATAAATATTTATGATATTTTGTTGTTGTAAGATAGTTGATGAAATAGACTCAAATTATATAACAGATAAAATAAGAAAAAACTGTAAAGAAATAAAATGAAATTATTAAAAAATATGATAAATAATGAAAGATGTATACTATGGTCGCTCGGTTAAGCAATGGACCGATTAATAACTTTTTTTATCTCATAAAATGATTCACACTGATCAGTCATGTTATAGACAAAATTAGAAGTAAAAATAATTATGTTAACTCAGATTATTACTCTTCAAATTGTAATTAGGTCAACATTAATCAAAATCTCATGTCAAAATTTATAAATGTAAGTTTAACATTTAATAATTGAATAATTTTTTCCTATACATTTATTGTTACAATATTCGAACAAACACTTAGTGTAACATTAGAGTGTTTTTTACGTGTAGCTTAAAATTTGAAGTCTATTTGTAAAAGAAGACTTAACCTCGACATTATTATTAAAACTTCTACAATTCTCTAAAATCCTGATTCATTACCATTATTAACCAAAATTCTGACTTTCTTTGTGTTAACCATCTGGTTTTATTTTGGTAAGAAAAATGTTCATGGTACAATTTTAGTACACAGAAACTAAAATAAAACTATCTGTTATAATAAAATATGAGTGCGTCATCTGGTACTGAATTTATGCTGTTGGGTCCTCATTTTCAAACAATTTAAAAACAAAAAGAATTATTTGCTTAAAAGGTTCAAGGGAGAGCAACTCTTCCTGAATTCCCTGTTTTTATGATTTCTCCGAAATAATTGCTAAAGATACTATAAAGTATTTATCTACAAAACAAAAGAAATTGTTCTATTTAATTATATTATGAATAAAATCTTTTCACTTTCTTTTTCCAGATTACGTTTTACGAACAATAGGCATACAAAAGTTTGAAAGTAGTGTGCTAGATCTTCGGCATCCAAATGGAAGACTGAACTTTCAGAAAAGAGGGAGAGAAAGGTAAAAGAAAATGAAAAGTGTTTATGATGGAATGGGACGAGGAAAACTTCTGCTGCTTCTGCTCGGGAATGTTCCGTCTCCGATCGGTCCTCCTTGTTCCGGTTTACCGCTTGGATCTTCCTCTCTTAATGCCAAAATGGGAGTGACCTGCAGGAAACACTCCGACGCCATAAGTCAGAATTTATCTCCGCAAGTCTAGTTAAAGTTAGAAATCAGAGATTTTACCTTCCTAATCAGTTGTTATTTATAGGGTTTCAAGGAATATAATTCATTAATTTATCTCTTAATGATGATCAATGCAAACCTTAATCGTTCCATGATGACCGTTACATCATTAATTATGCATTTATTGACATTCAAAAGTTGTCTCCAGCGCAAACGAAGGTTGTCTCCAACAAACGGCTGGAGAGTTCACACGAGTATTACTCTAGTGGCTGACCGAGAATGATTGACTTCCATCGTCCGTGCATGACGGTCTAACCTACCCAGTAGTAACAAAAAGTTTATTTATTTATTTGAAAACAAATTTATGAGAATGCTTCACCAATCAGAGACGTTGATTCTCTGTCTTTTTCACTGCGCAACAGATCTGAGCCGTCCTTTTCTTTCTACAGTCTCAGATTCGATCCACACCCAGCCCCACCCCTTAATCAACGGTCATTAGTACAAAAATTTCCCCAAGATCCCCGACACACGAAGAGCATCACCATTCGGAGATTTTCAGGATCGAGGATCATGGGTGTGATCAAAACAAAAAAACACACAAAAATAGAAACAGTAGTACAATTAAACACAGCATAAGTAATAAACGAACGTGTTCGACCTTAACGGCGTGGCGAACCGTATATAAGCGCGTTACGCGTGAATTGAAGTGCGCCTCTTTTTTATTTAATTAATTTCAATATATATTTCCCTCTTCGTATCATAAATATTCATTCAATTCAATGCACATCGTCGTCATCTATTACGATTGTACCTTCCCTATGTGAACAGTGATTTCACCTCAACAACCCCTTTTTCCCTTCTTCTTCTTCTTTGCGCTTTCTCAATTCAGTTGGCGCTGAATCGAAGGTGGGGAACTTCTTATCTCTCTTCTTTTTCATCACCCACTTCCATTGGGCTTTTCAATTTCTTGTTCACTCTATTTTTCAGTGTTTCCTTCTCTGCATGTTATTGGATTGGACTACTTGGCGTGGAAAATATTTGGGTTTGTTTAGTTTTAGATTGGTGCAAGCGGTAATCTCGAGGTGTAGGGTAATAGTTGTTTGATCTCACAAAAATGAACGAAGAATATGGAGGAGTGTTTATACTTTTGTGTTGTGATTTTTTATTTGTGACGCATAAGATCCACGGAGGAGGCGCATTTTGATTCGTTCAAATTGAAAAGGAGAGCAAAGTGGACTGTCTTTCCTTCGATGATGTAATAATATTGGGTGGTGTTCAAAGTTGAAAGTTGAAAGCGATTATCATATATAGTTTTATAGTACTTTTATGAACAATTCCAATTAGTTAACTTCTTATTGGCCAATGTCTGGGAAGCTATCCTTGCGGGATTGTATATTACTATTGGCGTTTAACGTGGAGAATGCTTTCACTTGGGTTTATTACAAGGGGAATATTGTATACTTTCTTGGTCATTGCATTGATTTGCTTTTCTTTTCTTTATACTTGTATGAAAGGATGTTGAGGGAGGGTTTCAATTTGGTCCAATTAATGTCGATTAAAATTTTGAATTTTAAATTTTCATGTATGGTGTGCCGAATGTAGGGTATGCTTGTTTATTTGATAAAATTTACATGCTAAATTGTTATGAACAGTTCTGTTATTGGATTTAAAAAATTGAACGGACAAGTTAGAGTTCATTTTTTTGGTGGTTATCTTTCTTCTACATATGAGAATTTACTTCTACACATTTAAATTTAGGTCCTTAATGTTAAACTTTGAAAAGCTGAATCTGCTCTTGTAGTGATAATTGTATTCCTTATATTATGATTTTTTTCCTAATTAGCTATATGTTGTTGTATTTGTTATATATGCCATGCTCCAATCTCTTAATCTAAGCATATTTGTATAGGTGGGTTCTTTCTGGTTTGGAATCATTTCAACTTTGTCAGAAGAAAAGGCTTTTGGTTCCTTGTCATGATTAATGTTTAGAGATGGTTTTATATGAGCATTCGGATGTTTTTCAGTGGGGTCTTAATCTTCTTGATGGCGACCCTGCTTATAGTCCTGGATACTATGGCAACATAATTCAACATGATACTGGAGACATCTATAATGGACACTACTTCCATAACCATTATGATAATGAATGCGACTATGTAGAGAATGATGAGATCATTGCCCGTACACTTCAAGAAGAGTTTTCACAGCTAGAGATTGCTGAATCTTCAGGATATTTTCAGCAAGGTGAACAACAGTTCCATGTTCCTGAGACTCAGCCTCCATATGATTGGCATAACTCTTCAATGATGAACTACTGTTCAGGAGGTATCATTAAAGATGTAAACTAATTTTTCTTGGGTATATTTGGGATTTATTTATCTTTTTACTGGGTATTGGTTTATTCAATTAAATATTTTGCACATGCAGATCATGATTATGCTCAAGAAGCAGTTGGTGATGGAGAACCCTCTAGTTCATGTTCTAGTCCTTGTGAAACAGAGGAATATTCATTGGAGCTAACTGACAATTATCCACTTGATAATGAAGTTGGGAGGAGACTGAGTCAAATGATACCAATTCCCGTATGTTAAGCCTCCTTTGCTTCTGTAGATTCCTTTTTGGATCAGCTATTGAAGCAATAAATAGATATATTTATGCTTTTTAATGCTCGTTAGGTACTAAGAAGCTAATTCACTTGTTATACTTTTGTCAACTTATAGTGATTTTTTGTCTGGTTCACATTTTCGTTTTATTAAATTAATTGGTATTTATAGTAAGAAAGTCATGATAAGTTATCGGTTGCTGAAAGTCTGAAACATTTAGTCCTGCAGATAATTATTTTTCATGCTAATTGATGAGTGAAGCAACTTCTGGGTTAAGTCATCTACCATACAGTGGTCTTTTCAGTAGAACAAAATAGATGCTGAATTTATCTAGTTTTCTAAAAATGTGGTTTCACAAGCACTCACTTTTAAAAGTTTTAACTTTATTTTTTATTTTTCCTTTTTCTTTTAATGATGAATTTCATCCCTTCATTGGCAACCTACTGCCTTTCACTTGTAGTATTTTTTTAAGAAAGTTCATTTCTCTGGATCAGTTGTAAGACTTTTGTATTTGAATGCAATGCTTAAAATGCCTTCATTTTCTTGTTTAGCATGTTCCAAAAATTAATGGTGAAATTCCTTCAATTGACGAAGCAACTTCAGATCATCAAAGGCTTCTGGATAGGTATTAGTCACAAAAACTTAATATAATTGTTAAAATGTGAATCATTTTTCTCCAGTAACTAAGTATTCACTATTTTCTTTGTTTTTTTGACGTATGCCACTTTTGCTTCTTTTCTGTCAGTAAAGCTTTAGCTATTGTCACATACGGGCTTCATTTCGAATTGTTTTGTTGTTTTTGAATTTGTAAATAAATCAATGGTTAAAAAATTATTGGTTGCATACATTTTTCTATCTGATGTACTTTTGACATGCCAAACTAAGTTGCCAAAATTTCAAACAGATTGCAGTTATATGACTTTGTGGAGAACAAAGTACATGGCGATGGTAATTGTCAGGTGTGTAACTCATTCATTCTATTTTAATGTTCTGAAAATCCATTGGTCAGAGCAGATTTCATTTGTTTTAGAATGTAATTATTGAGAACTTGAGAAATATCTATTATTTTTATGTGATTACCACATTATTCTGAATATCAGTTTTCAAACGGGTTAGTTTTCCATTTCTGAAGTCATTTGCTGGAGGTTTCTGGTCTTCTATTGTTCACCATCCTCATATTTCATTTCTAACCTAGTAATTCACAAACACAAAGCCTCAGATTTTGAGCAGCCAAAGCCCAATACAGTTATGCTCTTACATTGGATGAGCTACACGTAACTGCTTGCTCAACCTACCTTGAAAACTTTCCTAATCACATAAAAATAATTTATATTTTTCTGCTGTATCAATAGTTTGAGTAGTTTAGTTTTCATGTAATTTCATTATGATTATTCCTCTCTAGTTCCGAGCACTGTCTGATCAATTGTATCACGCACCTGATCACCACAAGTTTGTGAGACGACAAGTTGTCGATCAGGTTTGTTGCTTGCTGTATCATGTTTCTCTTTTCTTTTATGCCTATCAGGCTTATAATATCTGCTAATAGGTTTGTGCAATTATTCTCGGATTCTTACTTTAGTTGTGTTTTTAACCAGCTTAAATCTAACCCAGAGATTTATGATGGATATGTTCCCATGGAGTACGATGATTATTTGGACAAGATGTCTAAGTAATAATCTCTCTCTCTATCTGTGTGTGCGTGCATGCACCCTCGAACAAGTGAGTTGTTTGTGTTTTGTTAACTGACAGACCCTTTTTTGCTTGGTTTTATCCTAAATGGAACTAGGAGTGGCGAATGGGGTGATCATGTTACTCTCCAAGCAGCTGCAGATTCGGTATGACTGCTGCAACCTATCACTCTTTCATGTATACTTTTCTGTCGCACTTCTCTGGTCCGGTTATTATTCAATTCTCTGCACAGACAAAATGTTTTGTCAAACATATAGAAATAATGTATTGATGGTTATGCTTTACAATTATTTTGTTAGTCATCATTTTTAATATTTCTTAGGAGTAGATAATTGTATTTAGTTATGGATAACCTAGCTACTGTATCTGCTTATAAACTGAATCATTTGTCGGATGTTCTTATAGTTTCAACTGCCATACCCTTTCATATTACTAGGGTGTTAATGAATATAGTCTGTCAATGTAGGTTTGCAGTATTTAAGAAATAAAAAATGAATTTTAAGAGTATGTATATTATTTGAGACATTGTCTGGTAGAGTTTGTTAATCTTCTCGCCATTTTTAATTTTCCATCAATTACATTTTGTTTCTGTAGACATTGTCATTGCAAAGTTTACAGTAATATTTGGAATTGGCTATGAAAATTATATGCCATTTTAATTGTATTAATATATTTGATTTTCTTTTTTCTTTTCCCTCCAGTATGGTGTGAGAATATTTGTGATGACTTCTTTCAAGGACACCTGTTGCATAGAGATACTTCCTCATTTTGAGAACCCAAAAGGAGGTTGGTTTTCTTTATGATGAGTCTGGGGAAAGGATTCTCCTTTAACTCTTTTTTCTTTTAATATTTATTCTTCGCTCTCATCTTTTTAATCCTTTTCTTTTTCTTCCTTTAGTTTGTTCACCTCACATTATTTCTTGAATCTTTCTGAACCTTGATCACAATTTAACTTCATCCTTTTTTCCCTTTCAAAGGAATTTTGTACATGCCTTTACTAGGATTCTATAATTTTATCTGTTTCTATTGTGTTGGAAATCTTAAAGATAATTGTTTCAAATAATTTTTCATACTCACGAGTTGTGATAATTATTTTTTGTCGGGTGTCATTAGTAGATTTTGCATTTTTCTTTGGGTATTAATTATTTTAAGATAGTTGTTTCAGTTTCATCATATGAACAACTTGGCTAATTTGTCTGTTTTGTTGCAGTGATTTTCCTGAGTTTCTGGGCAGAGGTGCACTACAACTCCATTTATCCCCAAGGAGGTATTTTTCATATTTTAATTGTCTCAAACAAACTCCGAAATTATTTGAATACTTGATTGAAGTTTGTTATAATAGATACTTGGTACATGAAGCTTCTTTGTGTTTGAAAAAATTTACTCTGACAACCTTAATAAAATTTAAGGTTGGATATATGTATATATTATTGATGACATGTTTGGAGAAACTTTTCAACGAACACACACTTGGTTGTGTTGATAGTTTGTAGGATTTGAACTCTGCATATTAAGATTCCAATTTATACCCTCGTTTTGGATGTTTATTTATTTGTCAAAAATTTTGGTTATTATTGGTTGGCTAATCCTGCGTATGTTTTTACATGGTGATCCAGATATACCATCAAATGAATCTAGAAAGAAGAAAAGGTGGTGGAGCTTTGGCAGCAAGCATTAGAGTCTTAGCTGAGCCAGTGAGCACACACCATTTTGAACCTGTACAATTTTCCTTGTTCAGGAATGAATTTATATCTCCATGTTTTAGCTGCTTATTTTTTATGATTAATTTCATTTACCTCTTCTATTAATTATAATCATAAAATTGGGACTGCTCACTTCACACAGTTTCATTCCAGTGACATTTCAGATGCTTTGGGTAAGAAACAAAACTTTATACATAAACGATTATACGTTAAAGTTGATACGATGAATGGTTGCTTTATACAAGTGTTTCCATCTTGATTAGGCTTACGAAAGTGTTTGCTAAGTTGATTTTGAAATAAATTATCTATGTTAAAAAATCACTTTAAAAGCAAGTTATAAAAGCTTGGGATAATAATTCTCCTATCCAACATTAGACATGTTTATAGACATTCTTAGTAATTAAGAGCTAAAAGGTGATCAACTTCCTACTCTATTTGAATAATTTTTTTCATAAACACTTAAAAAAGGCTAAAATAAACTTATAAATTCATTTCTCTAAAAGTTATATTGTTTAGTTTCTTCGGAAGTTAGAGATATATAAATTAATGACTTAATTAAGTATAAAGTTCATGATAAATTTAAATATTTTAAATATTTTTTTATTCAGTACTCAAATGTTTTATTTTTTTCAATTGAATTTTTATTGTTTAATTTTCTTAATTGGATTATGTAATTATTGTAAAGTGATATTGTTATAAATGATTTTTATTACTTTCATTACAAATATGTTGAATAATAAGGACTGATTTAGTAATGTCTTAGTAAAGACAGTGACAAAGACATTCACTTGATTGTTGTAGATGAACATAAAAGTCAACGGAAAACATGATAATCTTATTATGCAACGTATTTTTAATTAAAGTAATAAAAATTATATCTTATTTTACCGCAATAATATTCATAGATTAATCATAAAATTTTACATGTAAAGATAAGTAAATAAGATAAGGTAAGAAATATGTTAAACTATTAAAAAAAGTTAAATAAAAAATACAAATATTTTAAGTAGTTAGATCAAGAAAAATTGATAAGAGCTCAATTAAAAATAACAAAATTTATAAGAAATTTGAAATTAAGCTTATATTAATTTATTAGATAAGTTTAATTTTTTTTTTTTAATTTCTAAAATGTATATGAAATTTCATTTACACGAAACTTAAATAGATTAGTTATATTTTCTGAGACAATGAAATTATTCATGATAAAACATGCCGAAATGATTTTACATTAAAGACTAGTAATAAAAGGACTGATAAATTGATAATTAATATGCATTTCAAAAAGCTTATTAGCCGATAAGACGAGCTTGCTATATATTTGAGTATCGTTGGTAGTAAAAGTTAGAAAAATGAAATATTAATAACAAGGAGCCGTTACAATACATAAATGAAAGAATACCTACTTTTTTTTTTAAGCACTTAATATTGCATGCCAAAGGCACCAAGATATGCTGCATTTGGTAATATTTCTCATAAATTTAAGTTGAAGAATAATGAAGGTGCAGTGATGATGGAGGAAGGTGATTATGATGGTTAAAGATGGAGAAGGAAATTATTACTTTGAAAATTTGAGAAGGTGTGAAAAAAATATTATGGAGGTGCAGGAAGTAAAAGCCCTTCAGGAATTAAAAATTGGGCTTCGGCGGAAACTATGGGTGACTTTTTTATTTTCTTAAAAATAAGGTATTTCCTCCGTGAGATTGCCCAGACCGAAACTTGAGGTGAAGAATAGGGTTACACTTGATGACATAAACAGAAAACTAGAAAATAAAAAAGGCCTTAAGCTTCTTACTTTTTTTTTTCTCTCCAGAGATATTTTAATTTTGTCAACATTATCTATTGCAATTGCAATTCCTCCATAGAAACTGGAAATTGGAGACACAGTTCATACAAAGGGAGAAGAGAAGAAAGTAATTGAGTGTGTCTAAGACCATGTTCTCTTCCTCTCCACCGTTTCCTTCCTCTTCTTCGCCTTCAGGTAACCTTCTTTCAATTGAAAATCGAATGATTTTGTTTCCCTTAGATATTCATTTCACAAATGCCTCTGTTTTTCAAATTATTTTCTCACAAGCTGTTAGTTGAGATAGTGTAAATTGAGGGTTTTAGGGGTACTATACCTGCTAAGTAATTTTCTCGTTCTACCGTCTTGTGGGATTTCATTGAGTTGAAAACTGTGTGCAGTTATGATGCTTCATGAACAAGCTGCTCCAGCAGTTGCATCCTGGTCTTCTAGTTCTACAGCTCGGCATTTTCCTACCTCTGTTCTCTTACAAGAACAGCGTGAGGAGTATAGGCCCCTACTGCACGCGTATAATAAGGAGGTTCGTTTTTTTTTTTTTAATATATACCAATTTCTGCATTCTTGGGCTTGTTTATAGTTTATAGAAGAAAATAAGAAAAATAAATAGAAATGAAAAAAAGTTTCTCTATAAGCTAAAATAAACTAGTGTACAAGTTAAAATATAAACTTTTTAGAGGATTAATATAAAAAGAATTTTAAAGATTGGCGTCTGTATAAATTAATTGTAACTTGAGATTCTTTTTGCATTTTTTCTATATTTTCTTGTCCTAAAAATTCTTTTAGAGATATTTATATAAACAGACTAATAATAAGAGTGTTTTATAAAATGCTAACACTTTATAAATTAATTTTAACTTGAGATTTTTTTTGCATTTTTTCTTTATTTTCTTCTCCTAAAAATTCTTTTAGAGAAATTTATATAAACAGACTATTAATAAGAGTGTTTTATAAAATGCTAACACTTTGTATGCTTTAAACATCCATGTTCGGTATTTATCTAATATCTATATTCTTGGATATATTATCGATTCCTGAAGTATCCAAGCCTTAAAAAAAGTTAGGAAGATCTAATATATCCACATATAAGACATAGAAGCATTTATACTATAGAAACATGGAAGCATTGACCCTTGTTGAGCATAAAATAAAAGCTTTCTGATCTCAACAAATCATACTATTTCTATTTGTAAGCAGTAGGAAGTGATGTATGACTTATAATTCTTTGAAAGTAAATTTTAAGCTTAACTTAATATCAGAAAACCAACTTGTAAAAAGATATTTGCATACATTTATATATTATAATTTTATTTTGCTTTCAATATAGTCCAACCAGTATGTTATATTCTTAATTTGGATTTGTGGGATTGCTATTATATATTTATTATGTTTTATGGATTTTTGTGCATATACATGTATATTCTGTATATTTTTGGAATTATCATATTACCTTAATGGATGTGTATCACATATGATACAAGTATCATTTATGTGCTTCATAGTCTTTACTTGTTTTCTTAGAGGGGCTTTTAATTTTTTTGGATGTAATGATCCCTTTTTTTGTTCATGTTAACAACTAATTCATTACCCCTTTGCTTTTACTGAAGGCAACGTTAAATACAAGGCAGATGGATATGTCCTCAGTTCAAGAGAAATGCAACACAGGAAATCCTGATCAGTTAGTGCATGATTTTGTTCACCAGTTGCATCTCCGGTCTCATTTACAGAACATGTAAAATAAATTGAATTGCAACCTCGTGTTAACTTCATCTGTTGTAATTGCTAAGTTTTTGCATGTCCAAGGTTGTCTTCTTAAAGGGTGCATGTACCTATTGCAGACTGACTTGTTATCCTACTAGGGAAATTGCTGCTTCTTTGACTCTTCAGCCTGTTGATAACGATTCAGAGAGGCCTGCAGATGGTCTGCCAAGGAATGCGGTTTCTCTTGCTCAGCAAGCTTTGTCAGCCTCAAAGCAAGCGGCTTCATCAGTTGGAGTTGATGATGATGATGATCCACTTTCTTTTGGGTTAGTTTTATCTTTCTCATTGCCATTGACATCCTCAATTTGTTTATTCTGTTTATAGGATAATTTGCTTTTGAGAATAATGGCTAAAGTATGTCATTCAGTTTGGCCTCCACAAGTTTGGCTGACTCTTCACTGAAAAGGAATAAAATTGTGAGATCAACACGGATTATAGAAAGACGATCTAAACAGAGAAAAGCATCAAAGTCAAATCTTCTTGACGAAGAAAGTTACCTTGACAGAAAATCTTTTGTACAGAGAAAGCTACGTTTAGAAAAGAAATTAAATGAAGGATTTGATCAAAATGACCCCCTGCGCATGTTCTTGTCGGGTCCTGAATCAAGGCAACTTTTGACCCGTGAAGAAGAGTCTCAATTGATTACTCAGCTTCAGGTGTCACTCGAAACTCCATATCTTTTTTAAATGCACGTTATGTTCTATGAAGGTTATTTTTCCATAACGTAGAATGTATAACAGGATTTCTCAAGATTGGAAGAAGTAAAGATCAGGCTTCAATCTCAGTTAAGACGGGAACCAACTTTAGCTGAATGGGCTGATGTCTTGGGCCTTAGTTGTTGTGCCCTGCAGACACAGCTTCATTGTGTTAACAGAAGCAAAGAAAAGCTGTTTCATGCCAATATGCGCATGGTAGTTCACATTGCTAAATATTATCAGGGACGTGGTCTCAGCCTTCAGGACTTATTTCAGGTATAGCCTCTAAGAAATTAAAAGTCGCCATTCCCCACTATCAAAGTTTTTATGTCTGGACTGTTGCATAGTTGTTATTGTTAATTCTTAATACTTCGTTTTCCATGTATGGCTTGACATTATGTTGAACAGAAAAACCATAAGATAAATATCTGGCAAAATTTGATTTGGCTAAAGGATATCTTTTATTTCTTTTGAAAAATGTTGCAATCATTATCTTAATACATAATTAGCCACTACATCTTGGCATTCCTTTCCTGGTGACATTTTAGGAGGGAAGTACGGGTCTTATGAAGAGCATTGACAAATTTAAACCAGGAGCTGGTTGCCGATTTGGTACTTACGCATACTGGTGGATAAGGCATTCAATAAGGAAGGCGATATTTCTGCATTCCAGGACTATCCGTATACCGGTAAAAACAATGTGTATATTTCTTTATAATCTAGTTAGCCAAATTTAACCTAACTCCTTCTGCAGTGTCGTTATTATTTAAATTGTTGCATGTTGACTAATAATAAATAACTGTTACTTCTGCATTAACTTTTTAATAATATATCATCTGTGTAACAAGCAACAACTCTATTTACACAACATGGAATGATTATTTGATCAGGAGAATTTGTATAGACTTTTGGGCAAGGTCATAGAAGCAAAGAAATCATTCATTCAGGAGGGAAACATTAACCCATCCAAAGAAGAATTAGCAAGAAGGGTGGGAATTACAATAGACAAGTTGGAAACTTTACTATTTGCTTCAAGAAATCCAATTTCCATGCAGCAAACTGTGTGGGCGGACCAAGAGACAACTTTCCAGGTAAGGCCTTTAAGTAAATTTGTTTTTCTCCTGTGATATGATTTATTAGATCTAAAATTTAAAAACAGGGAAAATAAAAGTTCTACATTCTTTTAACTGATTAACATATATTAAAAAAGTTGGCTAATTTAGTTAGTAACATTAAATTTGTTCATAATTGTAATTGTTTTCCATTTACCCTTAAATAATTAATGTATGAATAGAGAATAATAGTAGTGAAGTTTTAATTTTCAAAACAGAACTCGAAATTCTCTGATATTCATAGGAGATAGAAAGAGACAATGACATTATTATTTATGGACTAAAATAATGAAGAATATTTTCGTAAAAATTAATTCATGTAAAGGAGAATGTGAAATAAGTCTTGTAGAAAGGGACAAAAATCTAAAAAAATGTCGTATATTTAGGAATGGAGTGAGTACGTCGGAAATAATGAATAGACTCTTGGTCACTGAACTCTATTTGGTTCCATATTAAAGTTAATCCCCACTATATATGGCTATGTTGACTCAGAGACTACTGACTGTCTAAAATTCCCTTGTATTGATTGAAGTGGCTAGTCATTTGCCTTGGTTGGGAATATTACATAATCTTTTTCATGTGCTCCCTATATTTGATTCGAGCTTGTGTGCTAGTGTCCATCAATCTCTTCCGTTAAGTTGGTCTCCTAATGTTGGAGGATTGGTTATGGTTAGAATAAGCCCTCTTCCGTTATTGATCCCAATTTTATTACGATTGCAGGAGATTACTGCAGACTCAGCAATCGAGATCCCAGATGTGTGTGTTTCAAAACAGCTAATGAGGAGGCATGTGCACAACCTCCTAAGTATGTTAAGCCCTAAAGAAAAGAGCATAATCAGGCTAAGATTTGGTATTGAAGATGGCAAGGAAAAAACGTTGTCAGATATTGGCAAGGTTTTTGGTTTGACCAAGGAAAGGGTCCGACAGTTGGAGACCCGAGCATTGTCCAAGCTCAAGGAGTGTCTTGAAAGTGAAGGACTTGACGCATACATAGACTTGCTTATATAGACAAGTAGACACCAAGATTATGCAGTTCATCTTACTTCTCTGTGACATTTTTTTCTGGCCAAGTACAAAAGCAAAATGACTAGATCAAGCTCTTTGAAGAGAAAGCTGACACCGTGATAATTGAGGATGAACCGGGTACCTATTTGGGATTGAAGAAAATTGAAGATCTAAAAAAGCTTGTGCAGTTTGTAAAAATTGAGAAGCCAAATCAATGCCAACGAAAAGAAAAACATATTTTGATTTAAACTGCTGTAATATATAGGTGGAATCACATTGGATTTTTTTATTTGCTTATAAATGAAGAGAGAGATATATATTGCACTGGAACGAACTAAGCTGTATCTTTTTTACACAGGAGAGGGAGCTCATAATACCAATATAAGCTGTAGCATATCAACCATTTCAGTATAAATTATGAGAAAAAGAAGCTAACAGGCAATTTAGATAATCGATATATCTGTCTTTAAATTCATTTATACAAATCAATTTATGGTTAAGAGTCTACTTAAACAAATTTCTTCCTAAAGGTTTTAGAAGAAAAGAAAGTATGAAAAATATTAATTCGAATTAACTTTTTCATAAATTAAAATCTGTTTGTAGGCATGTTGGTTTGTAGAATATTTTTTTAATTATTTTAAAAGAAGTTAACTTAACAAAACGATAATTTTAAGTTATGCAGAAGTTCATTTTATTTTCTTTTTCTCTTTAAAGTTTATGTATAGAAATTTGTTCAAGCATATCCTAATGACTTGTAAACATGATAGGAGTTACATAATTAAAAAAAAATGCTATACAAATCAATTCAAAAAGTTAATTATGAACAAAAACTTCTTCTGAATAAATTGATTAATTGTTCAAAAGAACAAGTGCTCTAAAAACCCAAATGCCTTTTGCTACCAGAAAAGTTTGCTTTTGCAAATTTCATGAGATAAGGGGATATGTGGCTGCAGATCTTTTCAATCCGTATTAACTGAACCTCTACAAATATATATGGTAGGGTTTATAAGTTTTACTAATAGAGTCGTTTACGCTTCTACCTAAATACGCTTAAAAAAACATTATACTAACTAGATTTTTACACGCCATTTCTTCTGGTGGGGCTAGGTATTTTATGAGATTTTAAGTTCAAATTTTGTTGCTGTCATTAGGAAAGCAAGCTTCAGAAGAAAAAAAGTATGTTTTATAAAAGTAATTTGCCAGTTACTGAGAAATGATATAAGCACATGCAGAACAACACGAATTAATTATTAAGGGCCTGATTGATTTAGAGCCTGGAAAAGTTGCTTTTAATAAGACTGGTTTTGATTCATTGACATATGTCCTTGAATTAATCAGAACCACACACATGCATTAGAAAGAGCACCTTTTTTTTTATTGAAAACTATGAGATATTTCTTCCTTTACAAAACAAACGGATTAATTTGATATGGTAAACGACATGTGAGTGACACATTAGCGACACTTAAACGACAAAATGACACATGTGGAAGGAAATGAACAAGTGGCTTTGCAAATAGCACTACTTGGTTTAATTTCTTGTATCTTTCTCCAGAACTAGGACTTATGTTACATCCTTAAAACGGAAACGTATGAATCTTTTTTAAAGAATGACGGTGATGATCATGAAGTTTAATTGAGTTAGATTACGTTAGATGAAGACCTCTCATAGAAAAGGTATCTTGAAACACAAAAAAGTGATCAAAGACAGGCTTAACACAAGATAGGTCCCGTGAAGTGGACCTCTGTTTAATTAAATGTTGACGTCACGAAATAAAACCAAAACCCAACTTGTGCATCTAACTTTATTGTCTAATTCCATTCTCATAATCTCTTTAGCAAAAATAGTAAACGGGATGCTAAGTTCTTGATACAAGCATAGGTACAAAGCTGTCAACATTCACCAATCCCTTCAGATTTTGCTTTATGATATCATTTTAAGGGTACACTGCAGGCACGAAAAGGAACACGGTGACCCAAATGAAGCTATAATTAAGTTCATAAACAATCGAAGTTGCACCCTTTTCACTTTATGTTCTCCTGGCAGTAGAAAATGAACAGAAGAAAAAGAAAGGAATCTGGAAATTCCAAAATGTGAATAGTTGTGCACGCCTTAGACATGATGTAGCAAGTGTGAGCAATGACCCGGACATTACATATGTATGCTTGATGAAGGAAATTTCATGTCACAATTTCCCCAAACAACATTGAAACAAGAAGAAAAGATAACCTCTATTATGCTTACACCCACAACATTTTAAGAACAAAAAACAATCCTTAGGGACCTCACAGACACTATAGATGGGTCGTTTCCGCTACCTCTGTCTGTCTTATTGCATATATGAGGCATACACATAGCCTGGACCAGTGCTTGTGTCCTTCCCAGTGGGCAAGTATGTTAGTTCTAAGTACTCAATCCAACATTAGCTTTTAATCCCACAAATCTAATATAAGGTTATTACTATATTGTCCAATTTAACATCACATTCTTTTGTTTTGTATCTTATCTAGTATTTATAAAGAATAAGTTGAGAAACTTGTGCATGAGAGTAAATCAGTTATTTGATTTCTGTTCCTTTTAACTTTATCCCTCTAGGTCCCTCCCTAAAAACAATAAAAACATTGAGATTGGAGGAGGAATTAGTAGCTAGGAGGGTAAAATATGTAGCAACCTTGGCCCATTCTATTTTCATACGCTTCTGACAACTGGTGGTTTTGTAATAGTAACAGTCCATACTTGATCTAGAAGACCCAGAATTACTAGCTTCCCATCTTGCCCAAATAGATGTCTACTCTGCTATATAAATACCTAGTGGAAACCTTAGCTACCATGTTTCCACCACTATATTTACTGCTTTATGGTGCCAAATCAGGATCAGTACACTACTTTCCAGAACAAAATCATTCATGGCAGTGAAGGAAAGCAACACAAGCCAAAATATTCAGCTGCAGCAGCAGCAGCAGCAACAGCAGCAGCAGCAGCAAGAAGCTTGTGATCCTTGCAAGTCTTTTGGCCAAAAGTGCAGTCACTTGGTCAAGAAGCAGCGTGCCAAATTCTACATTCTTCGCCGCTGCATCGCCATGCTTTTGTGTTGGCATGAGCGTGGTGAGACATAATAATACCAAGGCCTGCCACAGTATCATCCATCCCTTTCTCTATCATTGTAACATAAAGAGGGTACTATATTACTACTATGTCACACTGCAAATTGTTACTTTTTCTAATAGGATTATTATCGCATTCTGTGTAATTACGTCCAGCTAACATGTGAAAGAGATTAGATCTGTTTCAACTTTCGCAACCACTATTGAGTAGATCTTCTTTTTCACGTGTCAAGACGCTCTCAAACTTGCACATATGTTACAATGTTGGAGGTTTGGTTAGCTCATTGGGAGCTTAAGTCGCTATTCATCCCCATCTTTCTCCTTGAGAGTAATTTGTTTTGTCTTTTTCAGTTTCAAATGAGGAAAAAAGGGCTTTCACTGGTTGTCGTAATGATCCAGGGCATCGGATTCAACTGTTGATTTCTTTGTTTGCATAGAACCATGTCTTTATATTTCATCTGCCCAGATTTTATAAACAAACTTTACCATATATAATCAGAGATCTCGGGTGGTAGGTGAGAACCAAACCAGTGTAATCAATCACTGCTCCTAACTTTTGCTTCTTTGATGCATAGTTCTCACGGAAGATACCAATTGGAAACTAACTTGGCATGATGTTTGTCTCAACTTCAATTTGCGGTGAAACCATTGCACGTGTATGCAGAAATATATTTGTTGTCTTTATTTAATAGGAAGAAATTGAGCTATCCAAATTTAATTTCCTTCACCTGGCCCTGCTTACAAACGATGTGAAAAGAAGAACACAGGTTAAAAAACGTTTGATTGTTGTGTGGTGATACAGTGTGGTTAGCAGGACTCGGCAGAGGTTCAAAACTGAAGAAGAGTTTAGAACAGTAGAGCATGTATGTATGTATGAGTTGTTTATGCATCAATTATCATGAAACCCAGACCTTCAAAATCCAATATGCATGATTAGTCAATTTTCAGACAATGGTCCTCGTGCTAAGGAAACATCAGACAAGATCAAGCCTCAATTTAATTTTATTTTTCCTCGGTTCCATCGCCATTCCCTTTTTTAACTTTCCACTTTTTCTATAATATTCTGTGTCCTCAAATCCCACACCGTCGTCTGTGCTTAAATGTTTCGATCCGGGCAACAAATAAAACTCTAAGTTTCAATTAATTAACGAACTTTTCGTTACGTAATACTAGTGTTTTAGATGCTAAATAGTAAGGCTGGGTCACAAAAGAAGAGCCCGAGAAGACACGGCAAGAAAGTTATCAATACCATTTTACGTAGGTGAAAATATGACTCAGCATGAAACAAACTTTACGTCTGGTTGCTTTCTCAAATCATTAGCTTAGCCATTTTCTTTTTCTTTTATCGAAAAGAGATTTTCTGTTCCACCCTTCCCATATCGATAGGGAAACAGTTTTTCCACTCTGAAATTTCAAGGAAGTTTCCCCCATAAAAATCTGTTGCAAACTTTTGAAACCCACGAAGTAAGAGTTGGGGGGGAAGAAAAAGTATCTAGCTAGGTTTATGGCTGAGCCCCTACTCCTCCGCCACTCTGAAGCTAGTGAGGAATATGATTAACCTTACCTAGGACCAACTCAAACATGTGTTACATTACACACATGTCCATCAAAAAAAACCTTTCAATACGAAGTTGAAGTTGGGTCCCTCAGAACCACAAACACTATTTTACCTCACGAGACACAAAAGCAATGATACCATGGTATTTTACCTCCACCGATTACTTGATATTTAGCAGAAGAAAACCCTCTTTGCATGGTGTGACAGAGTAGGGGTAGGAATAGGAATAGGTAGGATAGTAGGGTGGATGGGGATTAGTGAAGGGAGTGGGGTCATAAGAGGAGACAGCAAGAATCGTAATGAGAAGAAAAAAAAGAGTTGTGGGTAGCAGCCAAGGTGCTCCTCTGGCCCTCAGTCTGACCCTGACTCTCGTGCGCCCTCACTTCTCTTTTCCTGCACTGTGGGCTCTCTCCTTTTACATCCCTCAGGTCCCACATCTCTTCTCACTCTTTTTTCTCTCTTTGCACCAAATTATAATAACAAAATTTTATTTTCCCATCCAAAATTCTTTTACATCTATTTCATAATATTTTTCACTTTTTTTTAAAATACAAATTTTATTTTTTATAAATATTTTATCCAGAGTTAAATAGTATTAAACATCCATTTACATAAAGATAGAATAAAATAGTAAAAAATAATATTAGATGGATCTAAAAGAATTGTGGGTCTCTTTTCTTTCCTATAATATATTTTCCTTCTTCCCTTCCAAGTATGAACGTGGGAGTAATTAATGAAATAGTGTAAAGCCTATTGACATAATTATAGAATGGACAATTCATAGTGGACTCTCAAAGAAAGTGATATAACAATTTTACAGCATTAATCATGTAAGGGTGTTCACATATAAACTGTATAAATGAAGATAACTTCATTAATAACCCCAAAACAAAAGTCAGAGAGTTATTCTACATAGCATCTTATTCCATCATTTGACAAGCAAGTATCATTTTTATATACTTTGCACTTGAAAAAGGTTAGAATTTACTAATCTAAACCTCTGAGTCATGATCTTGTAATTATGTCTTTCCTATCAAACTTCTACATGGTATCATTGGTTGTAAACAAGGTTTTAGTTATTTGTTTAATAGTTAAATATCAATTTTTTATTTTTTTATGAATAATTAGTTAGAAAAAGATTATATATATATATATAATATAATATATAATATACATTAAAAAATTAACATTACTGTAAATGTATAAACATTAGATTTATAGATTATTTTATATATTTAGATTATTGAGGATAAATAAGATTTGAGTTATATCATCATATTTATAAATAAAATTAAATATAGGATATGGGACGTACACATTCCGAACGTGTGTTTGTTTGATGCTTTTTCCGTGACTGACCCTTTTTAAATTCATTGTCCATTTGATCTGTGCCTCTTTTGGATAACAGCTTTCTAAAAATTAGATTCCCTATTCAAATTTCAACGACCCTCTTTTGTATTTGTTGAAAATAATTCAGGTTTAAATGATTTCTAAGTGTTCAAACACCCAAGTGTACTCAAAATGGAATCCTATCCTATATTGAAAGAGAAATTATAAGTGCTTCTATCTATCCTATATACATCTCTCTACATGCAAAATTCACTGCACATACACATTAAACTTTTTAAAATAAAATTAAAGGAATCTTTTTGTCTCTTTTCCCTCACACAAATATATAAAGCCTACTAAAATCACGCGTCAAACCATCTATCTCTGCAATGATTAATTCTTTATAGATTTTAAAAATGTTATTTTGGAATAGGTAATTTTGTTTTTGAAAATGGAATAGCTAATTTTAGGTATCGCTAATAAAAAAATTGATTTAACTTTACTTAATAAATTTGTTTTTAAGAAAAAAACGAAATCTATTAAAATACAATGATATTTTTAGAATTATTTACACAACTACTTAAGTTTATATTTTTATATATTTTAGTTCTTTAAATAATTGAAGTTTATAATGATACAAGAACATTTTTTAAAATATTTACATAATCATAAACTTTAATAACTCTTAATATTAAAAAAAATAAAGTCTTTCAAAATGTAATGACATCTTTTAAAATATTTGTACAACTGTGAAGTCTATATTGATATAGACGCCAGTTATTTAAATAATTGGAATCTATAATGATGCAGTAACCGTTTTAAAAATATTTCTTCAATTTAAAAAACAGAAGCTCGTATTGATATAAACTTAAGTTATCTAAAGAATCAAAACTATCATAATGTGATGACAATTTTGAAAATATTTTTTTAGCTATAAATTTCAATTTTTTTAAAAAACAAAACCTATAACTATACAAATATTTTTAAAAATATCATCCCTTTTTGAAAAATTATATTCATACAGTTAAAGATAGACTTCGATTTAATCATGTATGTACATGATAAATTTGTGAGGTTTTACCATATGCAAAAGTGTAGTTATATTTTTCTTCTGTCAGTGCAATTTGATGTTTTTTTCCATTATAATTTTCGTTGATATTCATTTTACATTCCGTAAATTTAAAATAAGCTTGAATTATTGCGGTCTCAATACTATGCCTTGTCTCACAAGAATTCCGTCTGTAGTATGAAATCATTAAGAGCCCTATGGACGTGCTTGTTGCTATAGTTTTGACTGCTTCAACACTTTTCAGATCTAGCTTTGACCGTTTTGCTGGAAAAAAGGAACTATTATAAAGTGAAATATAATATTAGTAATGTAATGAATATTTTTACAAGGAACAATTATTTTCTTGTTTATAGAAATTTAAGTATAAAACTAAATTTTATATTGAGTAGAAATAAAAAATTGAAGAAAAAGATACATAAAATCAGTATTTTAATAACATTAGTTTCTTAAATAAATATTTTAAGAAAAAACAATATCATGAGTAATGATTTATCTTGATGATTTCCTATTTTATATATACAGTGATATGAAAGCAGTAAATACTAATTTAAATCAGGCTAGCTAAAGAAGGCGTCAAATTGGAGCAACTTTAATTCTTAAACAAGTTAGTTAGGAAAATAGTAGATGACATGTATAATGAAGAATAAATAAACAAAGAGAAAATAAAATAAAAACAAACAAAAGAAATTAACCATTGATTCTAACAATTATTGATCTAACGGACCAAAATATGTTTTCGACGCTATATATATAGCCTCCGCGATATACTGTTTGTTTCCTTTTCTTTTGTCTACTTCAACGGAGTTTTCACATTGTTTCGAAGGCTTTACAGGAAAATTTCTAACGTGAGAAAATAGAGTTCTCAATTGGTAAACGCAACAAACATATCTGAACACATCGTCAATTATATACAAATGTGCTAAG
Source organism: Vigna angularis (assembly GCF_016808095.1). Lineage (NCBI taxonomy): Eukaryota > Viridiplantae > Streptophyta > Magnoliopsida > Fabales > Fabaceae > Vigna > Vigna angularis. The sequence goes on from NC_068971.1 coordinate 44,147,052, forward strand.
GTTTACATCACATAAAGGTCAATATCAATTTAAATATTTATTCTTATTTTATTTTTCTAACTTCTAAATATATTTTAACGATAAAATTGTGACGGAATTATATGCTTTAAAACGAATGATATAGTGATCATAATTATATCACTTACGAATTTGAGATTGTAACTTAAATCGTTATATTTTCTATCTTGCAACTTTTGAAAGTTTTATTATATATTTTACTCTTTTTAATTACATACTCGACTTTTGCGGCACTCTTTTTTCTCCACAACATTTGTCTATGATTAATTTAAATAGATGGCTGAGTGATACACATTTTTTTCAACATAATGTTTATTAAAAATTTGTTATTTTTAATATATCAAAATTAAAAAAATTAGATACTATATTTAGAAGTTAAAAATATATTTAGAAATATATCAAAATAAAAAATAATAATTTTGATATCTATATTTAGAAATTAAAAATATATTTTAGGCTAATAATAAATATGTGAAAAAAAGTGTGGAATGGAAGTGATAGTTTAGAAAAGGTTTAATACATCATTTGGTCCCTATTTTTAGGGGTTTGATTCAAAGTAATCTTACGTTTTAAAAAAGTATAGTAAAACCCCATATTTCGTTAAAAAATGTTCAATCTGGTCATTTCCGCTCACGTCGTTAAAAAGATAACGGTGCAAATGTCACGTCATCATCACCATCTCCAAACAAACCCTAATTTCTCTCTAAGAAACCCTAGCCGCCGCACCATCCAGCGTCGTCACCGCCATCCTCGTCGGCAGTCGTCCTCTCCAACAAATCACGCGCCACCACCAAAGCGTCTTCTCCCTTCTGTTGCACTTTCATCACCTTCGCATCTCACCTTCGTTCTCGCGCCACCACCCAACGCGATCCCTTGTTATGCCGCAACCACCAATCTTCACCATTTTCACCCTCGCACCAGTCAAATCGTCGTCGCGCCAGCAGCACTGCCATCCAATCTCCACTAAGGAATCGTCCACCACTAACCACCGGCCAAATCGCCAGCTGCTACAGATCGTGAATCGCCACTCTTCTCCACCACTAATCGCGCCGCTGCTTGCCTCCACCTGCAACCACAATCAGACCTGCAAGCAAACCGTGGAGACCTAGGGTTTCTCGCGTTCTCATTGCATAGCTTTGGTGGTGACGTGTGATGCGTTGGAGAGGACGGGTGTCGGCGAGGATGGCGGTGACGGTGCTAGATGGTGCGACGGCTAGGATTTCTTAGAGAGAAATTATAGTTTGTCTGGAGATGGTGATGATGACGTGGTAGATACTTTTTTTTTAAAATTAAAAAATCATTTAAATCTACCTATTAACGTGTGCCACGTGCTTATAAGATGTTATAGTGTCATTTGCACCGTTATATTTTTAATGATGTGAACAGAAAAAATTGGATTGAACATTTTTTAACAAAATATAAGATTTTATTGAATTTTTTTAAAATATAAGATTACTTTAAAAAAAACTCCTAAAAAAGTAAGAATCAAATGTATTAAACCTTTTAAAAAATGAGAGTGGAAAAAAGCGCAATAGTTAAGAGGACAGGAAGAAGGAGGGAGGGGACCTAGTGGGAAACACGTGCAGAACTGACAAGGTTGAAATGTAAGTGTGATGTGTGATGTGTGTTTGTTGTTTTACAACGAAATGAAATATGTGAGTGCCCATCATCTCGTGTTTTTCTGTACCACCCACTCACAACTTCCCACGTGGATACGCACGTGTGGCTGTTCATAAAAGTACTGCACACTTCCACTGTCTTCCACGTCACTCCCATCATTCAATGCTTTTCTTTAATCATAACCCATTTTTAGGTTATCTTCTCCAACCACTTGTCAGTGCGCCATAATTTCCCATTCCCTTTTCTTTTCCACCCATTGATTACCAAACTTCTTAATCATAATAATCATCTTTCCTTCCTATGTATTACACCCTCCACAGACTAAAACAAATATTCTTCACTTACTTTACAGGATGGATCTGAAACAAATGTCATACATCTCTCATCAAATTTAGGATTCAAGCAACCCTCTTCCCTCTGCAGCATAATTGTTATCTACGTGTATGATATCATGATGGTCTCTCCATTATTAGTTCAACCTATTTCATTTCATGTGTTTCTCTCCAATTATTGTGGCACTAATGCATGATTGGCAAGCACGCTCTCTTCCTTGACCATATGATTCAAAAGGCACTTAAAAATGGAAATTAGCAACCCTAAGGCTAGAAACTCGTGGGTTGTTTTGCATGTAGGAACATGAACCCTGTTTCTCCCGCAAACCTTGACTTGGGTCATTCTGCAAGTCCCATCGTTATGCATGTGACCCCGTTTATTTGACTCTATAACAAATATTCCACCCACTACCACTCTCATTCTATCTTTTCCTTAACTTTTAATCATAACTGCACGCCCTTCCGGATAACGGCCACGGAATACACTTTCCTAAGGATTCTGCTTTCTCATTTTTCTTTGCTATTTCATCATTTTTTGGCCCACCTATTTATTATTCTTTCATCTTCCCTTTCATTCTCTAACTCATATATCCTAACAAATATTATTTCAAACAACGCCAACTTTCACTAACTTATTTCTTCCTGCACCTCCCTTTTCTCTTTCTGTGCTCCCAATAAAATTCATAAACTCTAAATTATTCTTCATTCAAATTATAATATAAAACTAACCTTTTCTTTTACTTAATTCTAGATTGTGCAGTTAGACAATTATTTTCAAATTTAGCAAACAAATTTTGGAATATACATTCTGAAATATGTTTAAAAAATATATTCTAAAAATGTGTAATTTAGAACAAATTTTCAAATTTCAAATATATCAAGAAAAATTCTTTTTCGGATTCTACAATTCGAAAAATTATTTCTGGACTCAGTGTACACCTCACCTTTGTATGTTCATCTTCTTCGCTCTTTCCTCAACACCATCGCTCGTTCTTCACCTCATCTATGCCACCGGAGCGCCAACGATGTTTGCGCAGCTGCCAATGGAGGTGCCCTCAGATGGACGCGATTCTCTTGAATCTGTTTGGCCGGTGGAAGTAGAGACAGCACAACAAGGCGGTGAAGTCACGGTGGTCCAATTGCAATTCACTGCTCAAAATATAAAGGCATCAGTGAGGGCTCCGACTAGGTAGTCGTAATCGGTGTGGAAGGTGAGGTTCTCGCATTAGCTAGGAGTGTGGCGCTTGCAGCAGACCTCTTTGATGAAGAGAAACTCCGTCAAGGTTGGGAGACGGTAGTGGTTTGAAGTCTTCAGGTTCGCCTCACTACAAGCGGTGGCCCTCGCACTAGTTCCCTGCCGGAGGCTAGTGTCAGAGAAGAGGCATTGTAAAACTACCATTTCATCATGCTTATGGGGTGCAGGAAGAAATGGAGGTGCAGAAAGAAATTTCCACGGAAACTTGAAAGTGAGCCTTAAAAATACAACTTACTTTCGGGCCTAAAATAAAGGCCTAGAGTGAAATAAAAGAGCCCAAGAAGCCCACTGAAAAACAGTGAAATGATATGTGACGTTTGTCGGACGATTATTACTTATGTTTAAGCCCAAAGATATCCGACCATGAGAAAAGCATTGTATGTACGGACTAGATACCTGCCTGTCCTTTGGTTTTGTTTTTGTACCATAGATTGAGGTTGTTTTATTGTGTCTTAGATTTTGCAATACGACTTAGATTCGTAAACAGTAGAACAAGGCGTGTTTGGACGTTCTTTTTTGGTAGTTGTATTTGTAGGAAGGCTGCTCTTGGGCTCCGTTTTTGTGAGTGGTCCGTGATTCTTGTTCTTGCTGTGTTGCAACTGTTCATGTTGGACCAAAATATAAGATTTGTGAGATTATACAGGACATCTATACTCATATGGATAATATCTTAAAATTGGAAAGATATATTTCAAGAATGTAATAAATTACAAAAAATTGAGTCTTGTGTGTGTGTGTGTGTGAACTAGCGTGCCAAATTGACTTTTTAAAACTAGGATTATAACTCAACATTTAAAATTCGCATAATTTGTGTTTAAGTTTGAAGTTACATTTTTCTCTTTCAATTGATGTTGCTAAAGAAAATTTCAACCAACAACATTATAAAAATAACTCTAACTAAAAATAGCTTAAATATTTTGATGAAATAATCCAAAAATAGTATCGATTTATGTTAATCAAATAAAATCTTCACAAATATCAATTAATTTTGTTTTAACAAACTTTTGTCAAAAGATATCATAAACTAAGATAATCTAATAAAATCCTCATGATTTGAAATTACTAACAACTATTTAATATTTATTTTACATAAAAAATTAGTAAAATTGAATTGATTGATCCTGGTAAAACATTTAAAATGTTAATATATTTAGATTTTTAAATAACTATAAACTTCTCTATTTAAATATAAGGTAGACATGATTATTGTTATTAGAGTTGGAATCGAAGTTGAAGTCGGGATGGTAAAAAACTACTTGAAACCTTAATTTATGTTAATGGAGAAACCAGAATGATAACAGATGGACAGAAAAATAGGAACTATTTTCCAAATAACTTATCTGGTTAGAGGGTAGTTCAATTTATTTATTTTTAAGCACATGATATATAGTGTCCAATAGTAAATTAAATTACATTCCCTGTTTTAAAATAAATTAAATTTTGTAGTTCATTTTCCGTTTTAGATGCGTTTGCTGTAAATTACTATAGTTTCTGTTTGTCTCAAATGGTGCATTTGATATAATAGCAAAAATTAAATTATTTAAACAATTGATAATATATATATATATATATATATATATATATATATATATATATATATATATATATATATATATATATATATATATATATATATATAAGTAATTGTTGCTATAATCAGTTACAATTAAAATAAATTTTTATAATTTTGATAAAAATTATTTTAAATAATTAAATCTTATTTGAATGCAACAAAAAAAATGCAGAGTTGAAAGGCAAAAAATTATTGAAAAACAAGCACAAATTACATATTTTCAGATTTATAAAATTAACTTATTTTTCCAGACATTTTTTAATGCTAATTTCAGTTGTTTTTCTAGATATACGGCTAAAATTAAAAAAAAATAAAAAATAGCTGAAAATTTAAGATTCATACACATTCTATTCTTCTTCATCGAGTTTTTGAATTCCGTGCATAAATGTAAAGAAACGAAAGTCCAAAATCATTTTTCCAAATATTATCATTACTAGGTGAAACATATATTCTTTGAATAAAAATAAATAAAAGAAAGTACACTCATGTTAAAAATAAATGAAAATATGCATGAAAAAAAGAAAAGAAAAAGTCAAATACAAATGGAATGTATATTAAAGAAATATTTTTCTTATTTCATATTTTTCTCTTCTCATAATTATGGTAATCTTTTTTAATTATTTTATAAACATTATAAAATGTATCTATCTAAAACATAATAAAAATGAAATATCATGTATATTATTATAAAAAATATGTTTTAGTAGTTAAATGAATTGAAAATATAAACTAATTGTGACCGAGGATTGGGTAGAACTGAGATTGGCGTTTGTGACCGGCGATTGAAAACCCTTTGAAGGTGTTTCAGAGGGAGACGAAGAAGATCGTATAAATGGGTCTAGCTTTAACCGTCGGTGTCTTCGGTGTTCTGGTTCTATTTCACGCCGCTTATTCAACTATCCACTGTATTCTACAACTCATTCTTACGATTGTTTTTCTTTTTATTATGTATTTGAGCGTTAGGGCTCGTGGATCTGAAATTGGATCTGTTTTTTTGTTCCAGACAGGGGTCTGTTGAAGATTACAGAGGAGGAGTTTTCAGGGCCTCCATTTAACGTAATTTGATTAACGCTGCAATCTAGGGTTTAATTTCATGTACTGTATCTAATTTTACTTTTTTTGGGAATAATGCAGGTGGTGATTGAGCTGTTTGTTGGGCTGCTGCTTTGTTTCTGGGCTGCGCTCACTGTGCCCGGGAATTTTAAATCCATACTCCCTCACTCCGAGGAGAACAGGTAACTAAAATTAATGTTAGGATGTATGTAGCTGTAACCAGATGAATATGAACTGATGAAACTGATTGTGAAATATCATCTCTTATTTCTTATTTTTTGTTTGGATTAGATGTGGTGAATGGTCTTCTAAGAGAATTGAATTTTTAATTATTAGTTTTGGAAGATTGAACTTTATGTTAGGTACCCTGTGATAAGGAAATAAAGAGAAAAATATGAAATAAGATTATGCACGAGCTATAATTAGCTCGTCAGTAAGCTAATTTCTAGAAGTTCTTTCATACTAGTTTTTTTAAAAGTTGATTTTTAGATTATGTTTTAGTTAATTTTACCTTATGAAGTAATTTATTGTATTTTTCTTTTCCTCTGGAAACGTTTATCAGAGGATATATTGTACTAAGTTAAGTTTCTCACATTTGGGGCTGTTTTTGGCTTCTGTCATTTTATTTTGTTATTTTCGCGTGTTTTGATCTCACGTTAGAGGCTTAATTTGCTAGGATTATGATTAATCAATGCAAATCTCTTGTGATTTTCCTGTTATATTATATACCAATCAAATCTTTTGTTTTCTATCATGCTTTACGAAGTGGATGTCTTCCATGATGGTTTAGAATGGAGATTCTAGGAGGTATGGTCTGGATGTATGAACCCAATAATTGTTGATATGTCTTCATTGATTGAAATATCAAGCTAGAGGAGAACCCAGATCTCGAGTGCCTGGCTCAAGGGTCATTTCATCTGCACTATCGTTGTGTCTTCAATTTTGCTTCTGATCTTGTATTTCATTGATACATATCAAGAAATAGGGATTTTTTTTGTCAATGTACACTGTTTTATTTTCCATACTCTAATCCAGTTCTGTTACCGGAGTTCATTATTAGGGGCCACTTAAGTTACTCCTGTCAAGTTCTGCATTCATACTGTGTTGGTAGATTATGGGTGGCTGGGTTTGATTTGACTAATGTACTCACTATAAACATCATTAATAAAAAATGAGAAAGAAAAAGGGGAATTTTATGCACGTAGATTATACTTAACATTGACGTAGTTTTTAGTTCTTTTTATCTAAAAAATTCAGATGTGTTCAAATAGAATAGAAGTTTATTTAATGGAATCCTGAATAAACATACTGTTTGGGCTCTATAGGGACCCACTTATTTCATTTACCTTTATAAATTTGAAGGGTCTAACGTCAAAATTCCTGATCATATTGTCACTTGGGTATTTAGCTATTTATGTAAGGGCACTTATCTGAAAAGTTTTTCTTGAAAACCATTGTAATTTCTTTGGTTGTGTTGTTCGCTTGGTTGAGGGATATGCCTTCATGTAGTAGTCCTATACACTGGCACTAGTGGCAAATATTACATATTATGGAATTATGTGGATCCCCATAACCTGATTTTCTCTCCTTGGATGCAGGATTGTTTCTTTACCTGCCAACCTAGACTTCATGATCTTCAATCACCGAGGCAAGGTCTTTCCTGTGGAACTGGATGTGAAGCTGAGACAATGAGGACTGCTATCCTTCACACGAGGAGGAAAAACTTTACTCTAGAAAATTAAAAATTTGGGATGCGCGTTTGAATATCCGTTGTTTGATGCATGAGTCTAGCAGTTTTCTTCTGTATCTTGTACTTTCTTTACTGACCACTTGACATAGTAATTTAGACAGGATGTTATTATTTGAATCATACATATGAAGAGTTAGCTTGCACTTTCAACCATGTCCACAAAAAATTATTTGCTACATTAGGCGTCAAGTAAACATTCTAGGGGAGTTATATGCTTTGACTGTCGAAATGATAGCAAGTTATCTCATTCATTTAGAAGAATGAGTCCTCCAGTGTGTGGTGATTACAAATAATTTTGCTCAATAGGATAATAAAATGGGGTGTTCAATTCAAAGCTGGTGTTGCAAGGATGTGAATTTTGATTTGGGAATTGATGGATATTAACGTAGAAGTCTTGAATTCAAGATGAAGTTATATCTTTGCATATGCGATTCACATATTTCAGCCCTAGTTAGGCAAATACAAGTACCACATTTCCACTCACTGCCATTTGCATAAAACTACAAAATCCATGCAAATGACAGTTTAGTTACTGATTTTTTCCTTCCAAACAACCAAAGACTAAAACAGAAGAAGCTTAGTTTCTGAAGGAAAAAGGTTCTCTTTCAACGGCTCCTCGATCTAGTGCAGAACTACATCTCTCATAATTGAAAACGGTGTTCAAATTATGAGGATCAAATAAATGGATCAGTTCAATTTTATTTTGATTGTAATGGATCAGATCAAAATATCTATTAAATTATTTTGATCCATTAAAGATATAAATGAAAATCCAATTTAATTCGCGTTTTAATAACTTTTTTCATGATTGAATATACAATCTTCCATAAAAAATATACATGATACTTTTAACTGCACTTTTAAAAATGTTTTCAAAAATAAATTCTGTAGGAAAAAATTAAAAATATATTTTTTAAACTTTTCAAAAAGATATATTTAATAGTTAAAATTTGGTTGGATGAATCTTTATTGATAAGAGGTTCATTAAAATTTGAGAAATAACGAATGAATCATTAACCATGGATAAAATTAAATGAATGAATTTTATTGTTTATTTTCTTTATATTTTTATAGAGGTTAAATCTAACTAGAAATGGAGCATAGATAACTTATTTACTAAAACTTTCATGTGAAGACAATAATTGTTAGAAAGTAAATGATATTTGGCAACTTCCTTTAACATTTACAATTAGCTGACAACCTATTTATAGGAATACCTTAATCAAAAGCATTGTTAAATATAAATATAACGTAGGAATTGCCAAATATTAGTACAAGGAATTGTGAAGAGTTATTCTATATCTTTTAAAGACTTACAATTATATCACCTTTCTTGTTATAAACAAAACCAAGACCTTTCAATTTTCCTGAATTACTTGCTCAGTCTTATCCTCTTGAGATTATTTTGATTGTGATAGGGAATAACTTTCCTGTTTTTTTATGCTTAACTTTTTTGGTTTTACTTCCTTTTTTTTTACCTTTTTAATTTTTTATTCAAACAACAATTTATCTACACAAAAAAGCTTTCGCTTCACAAGCATAAATCACTAAAAAAAAACCTAAAAAAAGGTTAGTACAAAGTACAAAGGTAAAAGTCAAATAAGCAAACTGCACAAAAGAGCTGATTGCAAACTTATTGAACTAAACTTTCTACAATATATACACTTATTCTTTAGTGATAAAAAAAATAATGTAAACATATTAAGAAAAATATAATAAAAGTTTATCAATTATATAATTTTCACTTAAGTGCGTAGATAAAAAGGTTGAGAAAGCTTTTTCCACGGCGATACTTTTCGTTGCAATGGTATTATTATATATCCTTCCCTTCTCTGTAAATGATTTGTTGAAATAAAATGAAAAGAGTTTCCGTTATTAAAAAACGTGTTGTTATTATATGTCTTGTTGTTGGTGTATAAGTTTAAGCGTTGTTGAAAGTTTCTTTTTAAAGAGTTGGTTTTTTTCTAGTCTCATTTTAGAACACTATAATCTAATGCTGGAAGCACTTGAGCTATAGGCTTTTCACACGCAAATGGAAATTAGATATATAATATAAATAAAAATGGGACAATTGAATATTTGACAGCATGGCGTATGGTCAACAAAAGCAAAGCAACTCCATGTGATGCTTCATGAGCTGTAATTCACCAGATTATTAGGCTGCTTTTGATTATAAATAAATAAATTCAAAACATAAAACTTCTTATAAATAATACGATTTCCTTTGAAGTCAATCAAACAATTAATTAAATCAAATTGAACTAATTTAATTAATTTTATTTAAATTATAAAATTCATTGCAGCAATCCAATTGGACTGGTGATGAGATAGTTTGCTCTCCTTAGTTATTGGGCCAGCTCTAATCAACATCTCAAACCCACTAATTGCATTTTAATTTGTGGAATTTATTTCTTAAATGTTATCAGCTAATTGTTCTTTCTACTATGACTTTATATATGATTGACTATTAATTAGATTGGTTCACACAGTAAAAAACAAATATGACAATCATTCAAGAAACCGAACAGGTATAACTTATATATGAAATGATTATCCTTAAATAATGATTAAGCTTAATGATAATTAACTTATCAACAAAACATTATTAATTAGTATCAATTGAACTATATGATTAGATCGTTAGTAATATGATAAAATGCTTAGTTAGAATTTTATCTAAGTTAACTAATATAATGGGTGCGAATATACCCGTTTAATTATTAAACCTTTTAATTTAAAATAATTAAATATCATAATGACGGATTTAGGGTGTTAACGAAGAAGATTTATTTTGGTCTTGATGAGATGGGAAAAGAGATCTAGTTAGCTTGACACATAGGTTGGATATTTTCATGATTTTAATGTGGGAATTGTGATGAAAAGAAAATGATTAATGTGGATATTTTATTTATAAAGATGAGATTGAGATGAAGAGAAAAAGAAACATGAATTTGTTGAGAGACGGTGTGGAGGAGTTTTTGCCTGTTGGCACTGAAACACTTCATTTAATGCAAAATTTTCATTTGTTTAGTCCTTTTCTCTTCACGCGGGACATCGTACGGACCACTTCTACAGTATTATCTTTTTTTCCTTCTTTTTCTTATACCAAAAATTTCATTGTAATTTTTTATTATTTATGTTTTTTTAGGGGTGATTTAGTGTAAAGGAGAAAAGCAAATGTTAAGTTTGTTTGGATCAACTTATTTGATTTTAAAGATTTAAAGAATTGAAGGATTGAGTTTTTTTTTTAATCTTTGTATGAAGAAAATAGAAAGAAAAATGTCACATCAGTATATCTTGAATTACAAGAATAACAAATTATTCATATTTTAATTTATATTAATATTAAACAACCATATCTCAATTTAAAATAATTTCACTCATTTAAATTATTATTTATAGTTTCACTCATTCAAATTATTACTTAATTTATTTAAAGTAATCATCAACATTTTATTTCAACTTAATTTACAAAAAACTCATTTTAGTTTATTATAATCTCTTTTATTTTTTATTTTAAATACTAACTCACGTCTCATAATAATAATTTCATAATAATAATTTTTTAGGAATCCTGATACGTTTAACAATTATTTTATTAATCGATTTAAATTTGTTTTCAGAAAAATATTTGAAACAACCCACGAACTACTAGGTATACATTATCAAAAGTGATTAAAAAAATATTTTTCTTTTAAATTTTAAACTTTCAATTCGTACGAAACAAAATCCATGACACTGTAGCGGAAAGGGTACGTACGGGCAACAGATAAGAGAAAAAGCGGAATATCATAGCTTGCTTATTTAACGCGTAAAAGGAAACCGTTGCATGTGATACAGCCACCACCATTCATCATGCAAACTCACTCTCAATATTCTCTCCTCTTTCTCTTTTCCTATACCTATATTTACACACCCTATTTCAAATTTCTAATTAATACACACAAATAATAATAGTATCAAAAGAGTATAAAAAGGTGTCAAAAAGTAATATATATATATACCTGCACTTTCTTTCTGTATATTATGTTTCTGATTGACCGTGTAAGAGGATGAGAACCATATGTATACTAGACAGCTAGTCCATCACTGTAACATGAATAATGCACACGTTAACTCATTTTCCATAATATGCAACAAATTCGTCCATATATATATATATATACTCTTCTGATCAAAAGTAAAACATGACCAACTATATTGTATATTTTCCTTTCTGTAAAATTTGTGGAATAAAGTTATCACACAGACAATGTCATATGTTCAAGCTACATTGAAAAAAAAAAGGAGTATAGGCAATAGGTAAAGCCATTAGATGTCTAATAAGCTTTGCCAGATGCTTGAAAAAAGGGGAAAAGTATGAATAGATATGTGTAACAGCTCAAGATATATTGACAGAGTGTTAATTAGGAAGTGACATTGAGTCGTTTGTTGTCTATAATCTTCTGAAGTTCTTGAGGGCTGCAAGGAACTACAAGTGCACCCTTTTGTTGAAAGCCATACTCTTCACTGGCTTGCTCCAGCAGCTTCAAGAAAGCAGGATCAGTTAAATAATCTAACTCAACAACGAACCTTTTGGTCTCTTCACCGTGAATTGCAATAACAGCAAAATGTCCTTCCTTAACATCTTCTGGCACCCTCGTCGCATTTTCCCTTTCCTCGTCAATGTCACTGACATAACAAACCCTTCTCGTACGTGCTCCATTGGGTGCCAAGAACGGAACACCCTTCATCACCTTTGAGATCAAAGACTTGAGCATCTTCTTCTTTCCAACCTCCATCACTCTATGTCTTACTCTTCAATGTTCTTGCTTATTGACAATGACGATAGTACTGTGTGCTAGATTCAGTTAGTGTTGAAACAAACTCGCTTTTGGATCTTTCAGTGCCAGTTGCCGTTGTATATATATATGTGTGTGTGTCTGTGTGGATTTTATAAAGCATAATCTAATGGGAATATAAGCATATGAAAGACACAGGAAGTTTCTCTGGTTGCATGTGGAGCCATGTCTAATTTTCCGCGTGCTGCAGCTAGGTACGTACCATTTAATGCAAGTTTGACGCGTCGGTTTGTTCTCTAATTTTATACGCGGGGCTTTCTTCTTAGCCCCAAAACTAAGCAGACAATATTGTTTAGGCCTAATGTGCTGTTTGTATGACTGTGCTGTACCATAATTGAGAACCAAAGTACTTTATCCTTTTTGGGACTAATCTGCTGTCTCTATGACTACGATATATATACATATATTTTAATATGCAACTACTTACGTACTCAACGAAAGTGTGAAGGCAAATTTGGTGTTGGTTGGGTGGAATAAAAGTAATGTCAAGTGCAAAAGTCATGGATTACGTTTGCTACGGAAACATCGTGGCCACGCAACAAATCAAGGTTTTCTTGACGGTGTTCGTACGACCTCTAGATGTCGGCGCCATGAGATTTTTCAACCTCTGTGTTCATACATCGATATAACACCCTTTTCTCTCTCTCCGCCCATAATTCTGTCATATATATATTTCTTATAATATTAATGATTCTTTCGATCTTTAGATTTTTACCTTCCACGTTATGCTTTCTTATTTTTTATTCTTTTCTTCGTTAAAAAAATACAAAAATCTACATTTTTATAACTATTTATCTTTGTACTCAGTACTCACTATTTTATCTTTATACTCAGTACTCAGTGTATATGTAAAAGTGTATCATAGAAATAGTTTTTTTCCATTATAATGTGTTGTCAACATGTCAACTTTAAGAAATATATATATATATATATATATGTATATATATATATATGTATATATATATATATATATATATATATATATATATATATATATATATATATATATATACTTAAAATAATTGGTAGTGGTGTCTTAAGTGTGTCCATTTTCTTAATTGTACCGATCATTCTTAATTGTACCAATCATTTAGAACGAGACTATTCAATTCAAACTCAATCCTTATAATATTTACTTAGCATGTCATAATATTTGTAAAGGATTTTTTCTTCATTTATTTGTTATGGGTTGAAAAAAAACACGTTGAGTGGAAATAGAGTGGAATTTGTACTACATGATGGAATAGTCAAAAAAGATTAGAGCAAGGTATATTGATGGTCTCAATAACGAATTGCTATAAACTATTTTCCTTTTTGATTTTTTACTTTTTTAAGATTATAAAAATTCATTTTTTTAAGAGATGAATAGTTATTTGAATACACAAATATTGATGTATTTTGTTTTTAATACAATTAGAAAATAACAATATCAATGCTTTTAGTTTTATTTCAACTTTATTAATAGTTAATATAATTAAGTATGAGTTTAATTGTTAGTTATGTTTATTAAAGTAAGAAAAAGTTGATGTTAATATGCAATATATTGAAGAAAAAACTAAGAATTTTAAATTTATGAAACAAAAAGTAGGATACAAAATTTCAACTGCATATTAACCTTAATTTTAGCTTCAATAAACATATATGTAGCAATTACTAAATTTTATTAAAAGAAAAACAAAAGTGAGGTTGATATGCATTTTAAAGAAACAACTAATAGTTTTACATTTATAAAACAAGAATTAAGGTAAAAAGTTTCAATTGTATATTATCCTTAATTTTAGCTTTAATAACCTATGTAGAAATTACCAATTAAATATGTGTATTCAATTACATTAAGTATTAACTGAGTGTAAACGAAATTAACGGAACTATGATGATGGTTTAAATGTTAAGAAATTATTGTTCAATAGATTAACATAATAATTAGTATAATTTAAATGTGAAAAAGTTAAATAAATTTTAAAATATTTATTACAAATAGTAAATAATTTATTGTTCATTAATTAATATTTAAAATTATTAATTTTTTTAATTAGTATAAAAATATTCACATAAATTATTTTTTCTTTTTACTCACTTTTTTTTAAAGGACAGGTCTAGAAATTCAAGAAAGGGAGGTTGAAAGGAAATAAAGTTTAATAAAAATAGGTTATATCTTATTTAAGTTGTTTATGTCTCATAAAATTCATCAATGATAGAATTTGTATCAAACTTTTTAGCAATCATTCTCAATGTAGGTAATCAAACAATAAGTTAAAAATTAATCTTCAATCTTTAAGTCTATTTTTTACAATTTTTATAGTTGAAAAAGATCTTTCAATAACTTTTCTTTTAAAATATACATCAATTGTAGATGATGTTTTCATAATGATAAATATATCCTCACTTTATATTTCAGTGATAAAAATAAATTGAAAGAATAAGCCAAATATTCATGAATTGAAGATTAAGGAAAGAATTATTAATAAGACAATAATGGAATTTGTTTATCTAAGAAAATCTGTCAAAATATGAAAGTTGAACAGAAGACGAAAAGATGCAACTTTTAAATCACACTAACACAATGACTTTTTTTGATAAAAATTTGTATTTAACTTCTCAACCAAATTTTAACTTTTATTTTATTTTAATATATAATATAAAATATATAAATATATAATTTATATTTTTTTTTAAAAAGAGAACGACTACGTCTGCCTATACATCCGTCTCTGCTTTTAAGTTAATAGAAATTTATCATATCTTTTCTTGTTTCTATTAATCTAGATAACAATAATTTTCTAATCTATTTCTATCTTTCTTTTTCATTTCTTTCCCTTTTTCTATTTCACACTTAATCTTGACGAATCATAAAGGAATTGAGTAGAATGAATTGGAACAGTCCCTTATTTCCCATGAATTTGATTGAAATCAAAATGGAGGCTTTTCATAATAGCTAATTAACAAATTAAATAGCTTGAATATTTAAAATAAAAAAATAATTCGTGTACTTTTTCGTCATGATTTTCATGGTAATTAGGTAGCATTTACCTTCCCAAAAATAGTAGCGTTTTTCCAAAAATGCTTAGATATTATTATAGATAACCAAGATTGAGACATGAAAAGAATTCAAAAAGTGTTATTGAAAGTGAATGTGACTT
Organism: Vigna angularis; assembly: GCF_016808095.1. NCBI lineage: Eukaryota > Viridiplantae > Streptophyta > Magnoliopsida > Fabales > Fabaceae > Vigna > Vigna angularis. The sequence continues at coordinate 44,162,634 of NC_068971.1, forward strand.
TTTTTAAAACTGCGACTTAAATAACTAGTGTACTAGACTGTGGTATGAGCTTTATTTCACGCTAAAATAAGCAAAAAAAAATTAAGTTATGATAGTAAAAAGGAAATTAAAAAAAAAACATTTAAGAACAATTTATGTTTTGAGCACAATCCAAACGAAAATTGTATGTAAAAATTGAATTTATAATTATTTTGTTATGTAAGAAAGCTAAATATTTTGGACTCTTTTTTATGCATGTGTTTATTCTCTTTGACTGAAAACTCTTTTGGATGAAGAAGATCCTGGGTTTGGGTTTCAACAACTTTGGTGCGTATGTTTCTTTGACCATGCATGGTATTGCAAGTAATGAGACATTTCTTTCTACATATACACAAATTTATTTTTAATGTTATTATTATATATACATAGTTGAACCACATATTCAACCATATGGGGACATGTGCCTCCAATCAATCTAAATTTTTTAATACTACTATACTTTTAATTAAATTAGCATCCCTGTCTCAATACTCTTAAGTTTTTTTTTCCTATTCTTCTGTCTAATAAATAGAGAAATAGAAAAAACATGAAAATAATTTTTTATTAAAGAAAAATAAAGATAAATAAATGAGAAATAAGATGAAATATTGTTCCGCTAAAAAAAATAAGAGATAGAATGAATGTAGAAGTTTTTGGTGGAGAAAAATAATATAATTAAGGATGATTTAATTTTCAAATTATTATTTACAAATGTTAAATTTTTTATTAATATTCTCATTTATATTCATATCTATCATCATTTTTATTTGTTTTCATTAATGTCAATATTAAATAAAAATAAAAACGTAAAACAAAGATGAAAACATTGAACAAAAAGGGGGTGAGAGATTTTAAACGACAAAAAAAAAGGCTCGTGGTTGGTCTGTGGATCTCAGAGCCCAATAGCGATGGACAAATAACCTATTTTATTGCTTAAGCTTTATTTAATCATATTACAAACTTCTTTTGGAAAAATATTTTGATAACCAATTCCAAAAAAGTAAATCAATGTTGATAAAAAAAATCAAATGCACAAGTTTACAAAAACATAATTTTGAAATGGTTTTTAATTTTGAGTTTTGAAAACTTTAAAAGCAAAAATATGTTTCTGATCTGGGTTTCTAATTAATAAAAGATGAAAACTGCTAATTAATAAACTCATATCTAATTAACATATTATTGTCTACAATAATATAATAGAACAAGCGTTTTCATCTTCATTTATTCCTTTTATTATCAAGGTGTTTTGAACTTTTTTAATGAGAAACTGATTGGTTGAGAAAATGAAGTGTTTTATTGTAAAAATAATAGATACTGTGAAATACTTCTTTAGAAATATATATAAATATATAAAAAATATTTCATCCTCAATTCAGATACATGTGTAACACATGTCCAAATTTCTAGTTCTTTTTTCGTTTCTTCCGTTAACTTTCTTTAATATTCTAATAAACATATATTTGAAAAAACAACAAAAACTCATTCTTCATTATTTATTTATTTATATCTTATCTCTTTGGTGGTTTTCAATATAGTGGTTGGATGTCTTCCTCTCAAAACTTTAGTCATCATTTTTTATTCACTATCTCAAGATCCAAACACAATCAGTCGCATCCTTCTGTTCCTGTTTTACATCTCAAACTCAATCCTTAAAGTTTTAAAGCATCTGAGATATAAAAATATAAAAATAAGAGACATAGTTTATTTTATAAATTAAAAATGGATAAAATTAATTAATCTAATAACATCTTAACGTGCATGCATGTGTATATGGCTTTTAAAGGAGAGTAAGTTTACTGGACATTAAGATTTTCAGAAATTGGAACTCATTAAATTGAATTGTGAAAAGTAAAAAAATAATGCCTATTTATAAATTTTGGATAACTTTTTTTTGGCGGAGTTTCAAATGTAGCGTTGAGGTCAACAATTTATTATCGTATAAGTTGTTAGCGGAGATTACATGCTGAAGGTACTCCGATGCTAAAATCAATAAATATTCGACAACTCAAGCTATTTATGCGTATTAAATATCATCTCCGTAAGGTGAGGTTTGCACCCACTTATATACTATAAATTGACCTTATCCATGTTAAGAAATAAACTTTAAGCCTATCTCAACTCCATAAAAACAATTTGTAAGGTGAGATTTGTACCCACTTATATATTATGAATTGGTCTTATCTCTAGTCGATACGAGACTTTTAACACAAATATACTCAAAAGTATAGTCTCAATATTCATTAATGTTTTATTTCATAGAATAATTTTCTTTTCATTATTATAGTTATATCCGACTAGTTTTCACGATGTTCTAAATTTTCTAACAGATAACAACATAAAATTTTCAAACAGATTATTTCAATATTTGTTTTTCTACACAGACTTCTTTACTACTAGTTTATGTTTTAATTCAACCTTTTAGAATTATATATAGGTATTAAAATATAGGTTAAGAATTAGCTCAATTAAATTCACCGCGGAACGTTTATTATACAAAGAAAAATGATAACAAAAAAATTTGTAATAAATACTAAACAATATTATAGGACGTATATTTTATCACAATTTGACTAATGAAAATTACACATGAATATATTTTTCACAAAATCATCTAGTTATCGGACCTTTCAATCCAAGACCTAGTAGATGCTAAGAGATTATACGACGTATTGAAACCATTTATTACATATTAACAGTAATTTATAGTTTTAAGGGAAAGTCAATGATATGCTGTAGTTTCTACCATCCATAACACAGAGCAGGTACATGGTATAGTAAATAGACCTAAAACTTCATATATATGGTACTATTGCTCCTTAAATGATTGTATGATACTAACGGTTTTTTTTTAAACGATAATTGACACATGATTTTTTTTTTTACATTTATTTGATATTATTTTAATTTTAATTTTTTAAAATATATATATTTTTTATAATTATTTTATTTTCGTAATATGTATTAAATGAAGGTAAACATTTATCATTTATAACTTGTAACATTTTTAATCAATTCTTTAACACATAGATATAAGCCATTATGAATTGAACTACGATGTCCTTATCAGCTGTAAAGTAGGTATCAATCACACACCCATTATAAGATGAAGCTATTAGAAACTATGATTGTGTTTTGTTAACATTGTTAATTATGATTGATTAAAACTATGATATGGTCTAGTTTGTAAATGTAAAACACACAATCATGCACTGTGTGTCTTGTTGGAGAGGGTACCTATCTAATGGAAAAATAGGATGTCGGTTGTCCCATTCTTTAATTGGAAGGTGGAGTAGTTTAGGTCCAAATCACCTGTAACTGTTCCCATGTTCTTCCCTGCTCCATACCCTGGGGATAGAGACTGGAATCTGCACTGGCACGCAGAAAAACTTAAAAGCTTGCATGATCAACTTCGCATTCACATGGGTTATAGCAGAGTCTGCATGATTGAAGTTCAGATGCAATAAGACAAACTAGGTTTCTCTCTTCAAACACGCTTCCAAATTCAACTTTTTTTGTGTTTCATCTCATTCACATGGCCTATAGAATGATTGAACTTGATGATGCAGTAAGAGAAACTGGGTTTCATATCTTCGAAACACAATGATTGAATTCAGCTTTTATGTGTTTCATCTCTTTAAATTGGAATTTAAGAGTGATTTTTAAAAGATATTATTCTAATGAAATCGATACATGTACAAATCTTACATCAATTAAAACAATAAATGAACATAAATTTATATATACATAAGATATTTTTATTTAGTTTTTTTAAAATGATATAAAAGTAAATAGTGAAAGAAAAGTGAATTAATATTGATCCCTTAAATCGAAATAAATAATAAAGTTTAAGGTTTGAGGATGAAAACTCAAAATAGAATTAATGTTTTATTTACGTGAATGAGAGAAACGTGAATAAGTTTATTCACCAAAAGCTTATTTTGCTAACATATATAGGCAACATGTTACTCTTATGAGGTGCCGTACTTACAGATATATTAATTATTAGGTCTACTCAATCCATAACCATTACCAAAATCAGGTTTTTGTCTCCATTATATGTTCATTTGTAAATATGCTTAATTCTTTTATTTATCATTTTCATATTGATTTATTAAGAATAAGCGTCTTTTCCATACGTCATACTTCAATATATATATATATATATATATATATATATATATATATATATATATATATATATTTTATACAAATCTCACTTATCTTCAGCAACAATATAATTAATTAAAGAATTGAAAATGAAATAGTATTGAACAAGGATGGAACAAAAGAAAATGTTGATGTTCCGTTTTGGTGTTAATGTATGCAGTGTGGGGCTCCATGCATGTGGGTGCTCGACTGGTAAGCTGGTGTATAAATAACATAGTTTGAAGTAAATTTCAAAGTGGAACTTTCTAAAGTTAATAATAATATTTAATGAACATTGTTACTCGTAATCCTGTGCTGTAAGATGTCAATTAAATGTTATATTTCTCAACTATTCAAATATAAATTTTGAGAGGATGGTATACTATGTGTGAAATATAATATTTTCATGGTAGATGACAGAGTAAACTTGTGCTACAGATTAACCATTTCAATTTTAAACATCAAGAATCTTCGGTCAGTCAATGCAACGACAGATTAGGATGATAATAATGTTAATGTGATCTAATATATTTTATTAATTATCTACTTTATGTGCATAGAAAATACTTTATAGTATAATTTAAAAATAAAATATTGACAAGAATGGGTGTGTGTGTGTGTTTTGTTGACTATTTAATTAAACTAGAAAAAGAAAATGTGAATATGTTATAGGTGCAAAAATTAATAGGACACTGAACAAATATAATTTTTATTAGAGGTTTATAATAGTAAAGTTTTTAATTCAGAAATTGGAAACGGCTGGGAATGGAAGAATAATCGAAGGTGCATGGGAAGGGTTCTCATGATTGAAAGATAAAGATGGTAGCAATCTTCGGGTTTCAAGACGTAGTTGAAGTGGTGATGAGCGGGTTTCGAGGATCTGAACCAAAGCTAGCCATGCAAGATGAATTACAATAGGAAAATATCTTTTTAATAATTTTTTTACAACAACCTAATCCGTTTTAAATATACAAATTAATAGGTTTTAAATATACAAATTAATAAAATAGTAAAACATAATCTATTGTTAAAATAAAAAAAATGGTTAAAATATCATAATCCATTACAATGAGATAATGAGATGGACACCAAATAACCTTTAGGGACAATGAAAAAAATCATTATTTTTGGTCTAAAAAGGGTGCAAATAGAATAGAATGGACGACGATGTAAAAAGTATATGGATCAAGGTTTGTCTCATTGTATCGGTGTATTTCACTACAAAAATTCATGAAATTATTTAAAATATTTTATCGACTAAAAATAAATTCATCAGTAATTTTAGTCACCAATTTTCACTCTAACTCCCATGGCCTTTTTTCGTAAAACTATACTCTTTAGCTCAAACACGATGAATCTTTACATTCACATATCTCCCTGGAGGAGATCATGTGCACTTTTCTAGCTTCAGCTTTGTCTCTCCAAACAAGGGATTAACACTTCTGGTCAATAGCATTGTACACAGAGGTGGAATAACATAGTTTGCATCGTGCAAGCTGGACACTAGAGGAAAAATGACTTTTTATAACGTACAAAAATGATCTTTTATATCGTAGTTACTGGGGACATAGTTCTGAGCGATATAATAAGTCTGCGCATTTTATAACGTAACAAAAATTTACGTTATAGTATGTTCAACATATTATAACGTAGTTTTAGAAGTACGTTATAATATACACAGTTTATTATAACAAATCTTTCGTTTGTCCGTTGTAATAAGTGGAAGATATTATAACGTAGAAGATTTTGTACGTTATAATATGTTATATATTATTACGTACATATTATTGTACGTTATAATATGTGATCAACGTACCATATCATACATTGCTTAGTACGTTATAATAAATGTTTTTTTAAAAAAAAATTGATTATTACATTTGACCATCCAATGAAATTATAATAATATTCCTGTATTATCATCTCATCCAATCCATTTATAATAAATATAGCTTTAAATAAACAAATTTATTGAAACTAACAAAATAGAATTCATTTCAAAAGTTAAATAGTCTAATATTTAATACATCATTTATACATGAAACTATATATTAAATCCAAATATTACATTAATGTACATATACTATTTAAGTGTAGCCAAGTTTCTACCAAGTAAGAATACTAACAATACTTCTACCAAGTAAGGCCACAAAGCTAGTGAATCTTGCACGGTTGTCTCCAATAACTTTTCCTGTACTCATATCAAATTGAATGGGCAATTTCTGATCAACATTACGACTAACAGTCAAGTCTTTTAGCCTAGTCGCTCGTCTACACTTGGGTTGGGTAGACGATTGACTTTGGTCCTCACTTTGTGGTCGTGTAGGTGTAGATGGATCAACCATAAACCTGTTTTAACAAAAAATTGAAAATGAAATTTAATTGAATACACCAAAACAACAATTAAAGTGGTCAATTGAAGCAGAAAAAGTGGCACATTGAATACTCCATAGACGCAAACTATTACCAATATTATAAAAATGATATAATTCATGCACCAAAAGTGTAAAGTTTTGAGGCCTCGAGGCCTCTGAGGTAAGTAATAGTCAGATTCTGAAACATGTTGTGTTTGTAGTAAGCAACTTTATTAAGAACACTTTCTTGATAAGATACGTAATATATAAAAATAATGATAATGTATAACTTTCCAAATAATAATATAAAACATATATTAATTTAATTAATTTTTAAAATTTGACTCACTCTGTTTCCTATAAAATTGAAGAAAAATATGACAGATAGTCAGAAATATCTGTTCCTGCTGGAGCTATTGGGATGAGTAGATTAATGAGTATTCCAAACCATGACACTTACAAATATCTTAATTAATGGTTATGTTTTGATAGGTTCTGTAATGCATGAGCAAAAATGTGTAATGCATTAAAGTGGTGAAATTCATAAGAAATTGACCAACTAAATCCAATTCCTTAAAATCACTAAGTTACAACAAAAGAAAATTTCTTAAGAAAAATTTATGTCCTCAAAACGTTGAGACCATAAATCATCAATGTCTTTTTTCAAAGAATTCAATAACAGGATTCAAACATGAAGTCAAAGCAACTTTATATATAAGATTAAATACAGATTCAATAAGAAAGCATATAAAACTTGCATATATATTTTCGGGACAGGAAATGGGTTGAAAGGGGAATAAAAGAAAGTGACAAGTTTTAGTCTACCTGTGCTCCAAGTGTTTCAAACTACAATGACTTGCTTTAATAGAACCCATATGATATATACATATATGAATTATCAATGAAGTTTGGTGTTTGTTATAAATAAAAGTGCTTCCATAGAATTTAATGTTAAGAAACACGATGGCATCTAATGAATTCTTTGACGCAACACCTCGTGAATGGATCTTACAAAAAAAGCAGAAATTAATATCAGCTTTGAGGACAGAAAGAAAGTCCCAGAAGGGTTTGTTTGGCATATATTATCTGCAGAATCTTGTGGACGCGCTTTTATTTCCCTTATTTCCTTATCCTCACATCTATAATCAACACGAGTATACATATATATGATGATATTCTTCACTTTCTACACACGGAATAATATACATTCTATCACCAAGGATTTGTAAATAACATTAATTCTTTTTGGTGCCACTTGCTCAGTATAAGCTCTTCTAAACACCCAATATTCAAATGAGAAGAAACTAAGGGAGCTAAACAAGTGTATCTGTATAACAGTGCCCTGTCTATGGTAAAGGACAAAAGTTGGTACCACTTGAGTTGTGTTTAAGCATTTAGCAGTGATGAACAGAAATTAAGCTAAAGTGAGATATGCTTCTAATCTAATTAGTCAATGAGAAAGCTACTTTCTACCCCAACTATGTTCTACTTTTCCTAGAATGAGTCCCTCTACTAATTTACTATTATGGAAGAAAGGCATACCAGTTTTGGTAGGTTCCAATCAATCCACGTTCATATATGACACCGAGGGTGTTGAACTCGGCCTCAATAGGGACAGTGTTCATGACCCACAGAGGATCATCAATCAGGGCAGCTGCAAAGCCTCCCAAGAATCTAAGGGAGCTAAACACCATCCACTCTGTCAGAGCTTAAACTGCCGAAAATACTGGTATTCCTTTAGCAGTCATTGTCAATTTCGAGATTTTCCTATCCCTGTGGTTGTAATATTAAACTTAAATACTTTCAATAGTACATATAACTTCACAAAAATTCCAACCAATAAGAGTAAATTTCAATGTGCATATTAGAAAAGCTACCCTTCAAAGTAGACTATAAGCTTAAGCGATTAAAGGAACTCGTGGTCAATAAATTTTTGAGAGTGGCAAGTGACAAGCTAAAGTTAAATCTCAAATGGTTAACAGAGAGAAAAAAATCAGCACATCCTGTTTCCTTACTAATTCATGAATACAATAAACATAGAGAGAGAAATAGAAAATAGAAATATCTAAGAAAGGGAACAAGCAAACCTTTTCCGAAAATGGCTTTGGAATGGGCAGTGTTCATAGGAATCCCCTACGACTCAGCAATTGCATCAATCATCTCAAAGCCTACCTAGACAAACACTGAGGGAACCGATTTCAATGAAAAATGTAGGAAAAGTCAAAACAATTGGTAAAAAGGTGAGAAGATGAAGATTCGAAGAAACCCTAGCAGTTGAGGGTGAAAGATGTAGGTGAAAAGGCAGAGAGGTAAAGGAGAGTGCTTACTGCTTGAACTGTGGTTCAACGAGATGATGGAGAGGCAGCAAGAGCCTTCGATGATGGAGAGGCAGCAAGAGCCTTCGATGATGGAGAGGCAGCAAGAGCCTTCGATGATGGAGAGGCAGCAAGAGCCTTCGATGATGGAGAGGCAACGAGAGCCTTTCGATAATGGAGACGAGAGAAACGCTCTCGTAAGGCAGCGAATGAACGACTGATGGAGAGTGAATGGTTGAGTGAATGGTTGAGTGAACAGCGGATGATGTAGAGTGAAGAAGAGAGGAAGAATGGTAGTGGTGTATTACGGGGAACGAAAGCGAGGAAGAGAGGGAAGAGAAATTAGGGGGAAAAAGTGAAAATCAGATTGGGATATTACAACTGGTTTCTAAAAATAAGTTATAATACATTAAAAAAGATTTAAGGTGTCCATAACTCTGTAATAATAAGATTTAAACTTATTTACAAATTTGCCACCGCATTTTATATTATGACTGGTTTTCATAACTACGTTATAATATGTTTTAAACTTATTTACAAGTTTGCCACCGCGTTTCATATTATAACTGATTTACAAAATTACGTTATAATATGTTTAACTTTTATTATAAGTTTGCCACCGATCAACCTATTATGATGGATTATTTTTACCAGTTATAATAGGTTAGTCATAATATACTATTTTTCCACTAGTGGGAGAACATATTTGATGAGAGTAACTCTGCTAGCCATAGATATAACTTACTATTTATCAAGTCTTTGGTTAATCTTTTCCATTATGGCAATGAAGGTGTTTTTATTAAGCTTTCATGGTAGATGGAAACCCAAAGGTGTTTCTCCAAATCCACGATGCATTGGTAGCCAATGTTAGAGGAAATGATCTCTCTAATTTGTCACTTCATATTTATTTTATCCGCGATTATTTTGGATGAAGAACTCTCACAAAAGTCTTCGATGTTTGTTTCATAACACATACCTGATCTTTGGACTCTTCAACAAACAAAATTAAGTCACCGACAAAGCTTAAGTGAGAGATTTATAAGAGCTGATTATAACAAGATTTATAATATAAGATGTGTGGATCTTTTCAACTAGAGAACAAAGATCTACAAGGAAAAAAGATCATTGTCTTGTCCCTCTATTAAGAAAGAAAAAGGTTGAAAAGCCTCCCCATTTCAACATGTGTATGGATATGCAATATTACTAAACAAAATGAACAAAAATAATACTATTTTGTAAGAAAAAGATCTCTAGATTCAAAAGGGATCAAATGAATTTGTATCAGAAAACAAGATATATAGCATACCTTCTTTCCGTATTGTATATCCAAGAACCAGCCTCGATCATCTTCATCATGCCATCAATTTTGCTTTCTCCTTCTCAGTACGTAACTCCATGGGAAAAAATGGTGTTTGTAACTTCACAACTATATATATATATATACACACACTTATTCACAAGGCCTTAAGTATTCACAAAATTTACAACAGTTCTTATAAAAGAGAGGAAATACAAGCAAGTTTGGAAATAGCTATTTGTAGCGTGTAATCTTTTGGTTGTAAAGACCATATTAGTTTAATCTGTATTTTAAATGAAGTCATAAGTAGAAGTTAGTAAAAGTTAAGGCTAGATTTAAAAATGTTATAACGATTCATTTAGGGGAAAATATCGATCAGCGGATATTGAACAATAATGTTGAAAACGAATAATGTACTCAAAATTTATATATTTAATTATTATTATTATTATTAATACAAAAATAGTTAGATCATTAACATCATCCTTAATAATGGATAAAAAATTGAATTTGTGTATTTTTTTTTCATTTTCATAAGTAGTTTTTCTTTTATTAATTTTAAAAAATAATTTTTTTTATTTTGCATAAATATACTTATTAGAAAACATATTTGAAAATAAAAAATAAACTATCAAAATCAAGCCATAATTTAAATCAAATTATGAAAAAAACATATAGTAATTATTTTTTTATTTTATGTTTATAAAAATTTATTATATATAAAAGACTCATGAGAAAATGAAAATATCAAACTAACATTTTAGTATAAAGTGGAAAAAAAAAATTACTTTTTTTCTTCGTAATGGAATAAAACGTAAAAAGTGATAACAGAATAATAAGTCTATGTTTATCTTTTTTTTTATTATTTAGAAACAAAAAGAACATAAGAATAAAAGGTAAACATAAGAAAATAAGTAAATCAATAGAGAAAAAAATCTTAACAATTTTTTTTATTTGTTATATTTAATTTTATGTTTTATTATTTATTAACATCAAATAAAGTTTTTTTATAAAAAAAATTTAAAATTTTATCTAATTTCATTCTTATACATTCTCACAGAATTTAAAAAGTTTTTGGAGGGATGGCAGCATCTTCACAATTTCAAGAAGATCCGCTCCCCATGCCAATCTGCCCAAGTTTTTCTTTTTCTTTTTCAAGATTAATGCCCTTCCTTGTATATCACATAAGAACTCGTTTGTGAAATATACATGTGATTCAGTAGGTACTCCATGCTCAAAATGTCTTGCTTTATTGAAAAAAAAAAAAATGTCCATTCCCAACGACACAACACTAATAAGATAACCAGACGGTAATATGGCCTTCTTCTACCTGCCAAACATAAATCTGACTAATGAATGTTCTTAGGTCTTCCACCTGACAAACATAAGCATGAAAAATGTTTTTTAAGGAGTGAACTTTACTTCAATTCAACTTATAATAAAATTCGTTTGTACTGATATTATTTTTAGTCATGTAAATGGACGGTTTGATATCGGTTCGATAGGTGAAATAATATATCCATAAACTTGATTTAACTTTACAAAAAATAGTTTATATTAAAAGGTTTACTCCGTTCAAATTTTATAAATTAGTCTATTTTTTAGTCGACGAACTTTCAACATTTTTTATTTTTTATAACATAATTTTAACAGCAGAAAAGAAATTAAAGAGAAACTGTTCGTTTTATAAATTAAAAGTGAAACGGAAGATAAAAACAAAAGTAATCCGATTATTATATTAAGAATGTTTTTGGATAAAAGTTACTTTAAACATAACTAAAATTTAACTCAATGAGATAAAATATTTGTTTGAGATTTGTGCATGAGAATGTGTTTTCATTTAGCAAACTTCAAACTGCATTTCATATATATATATGGCGACAACATTATTACAAGGAAAGTGATAACGACAGGAACAGAAAATTACAAGGGAAGTGTGATCTCATGCAAGTGTAATCCCTTTAACCCAACAGGTAATGCCCTTGTTCCTATTATTTTCCCTTCCAATGATTCTCTTGAGTTCATCAGGTTGGCAAGGGATTGCAAGTGCTCCCACCTGAGAGAACCCAAACTCTTCTTCAGCTTGCTCTAACAACTTCACAAAGTCAGGGTGATCTAAATACCCCAATTCAATGAAGAATCTCTCAGGCTTCCACCCTCGAGTTGCAATCACCACAAAATGGCCCTGCTTCACCCCTTTTGAACGTGAGAAAGAGGTTTGTAGTTTCCTCATCACATGCACCAGTACTCCAACCCCTCCCATCCACAGTCCCCAAGAACAAGTTGTACATGTTTTACCCATGCCCAGACAGGAACAAATAGTAATAACCAGAACAAGTTTTTTTGGAAGTTCTTACATGCAACGCAGGAATATATATAGTCGCATGTGTGGCCAAAAGATGAGTGTCAGGTGACAATGGAATTGGAGTTCATAATTGCATTGGGGTGGGGACAATGACATGTGAGCTTTCGTTGGAGGTTAATTAATGTCACTGCTCCCCTCATTTTGGATACCGAGTTAGCCCCATCCTTAGATGCATCTTCTTTCAACTCACTACACGCAAAGAAGAAAAAAAACATACGCAAGGAAGACTGGGCAAAAGGTACAATACCATTTCAACTTCCCTTCATTCAGTAAGGGTTTAGGGGGCCTCTCACTTCACACACGAAGGAACCTAACACCATCTTTAAAACTCTCACAAGAACCATTATCACTATAAAAACTTTGGTCATAGATACTGCATATTTGGACGCACGCTCCATACACACGTAATCAAGGTTCAAAAATCACGATTTTAAGTGGAAACAAGAGTATATATATATAGCTTTTGGTGGATACCGCCAATGGGATGAGTCAAAACAAACATCGTAACGTATTTATTATGAATCATTGATTTTGAATTTCAAAAGTAGTTTTGGATATCGTAGAACTCGTTGTTTTTAAGTACAACTACAACCATATGCAGGAAACTGCAACTTGAATGCATATGATTTATTCTCGTACGATAAAGAGTTGAAACTCAGCATTGACCAAGGACGTGACCAAGCACATTTTCATTGCATGCTTAAATGAAGAGAGCAATTATTAATATGGGGTAGAGAAAAACGTGTTTCTTGCCTTGCATTACGCATTACTTTTATTCTTTACCTTGGGCAAGAATGTCCTCGACTATAGGAAAGAGTAAGTTGAAAATTATCGCTACCTATAAGTTAATGTGTATTTTATATGGACACCATTTCATCTTTTTCACTCACATATACTTTCTTATGCATCGATCACATGCACATGTATCACAGGTATGTTCTACCAAGTTGCATATGGCTCTTTGGGTAAGCAGTCCAAGGAGAATTTCAGTGTAGTAAATTCTTCGGAAAATTTATTTTACAAACATATGCAGACAAACTAGCATTTGAATTGTATTACAAAGTAATCCCCTTTTTTATTTTACCCGGAGGACCCTACAAGTAACAGCATAAAAGCTTTGAAGAATTAAATCAGCAGAAAAGAAAAAGTTCTATTCAAATTATGTTGTGAATAGTGTTTGTTTCAATACATCAACATGTACTACTGTATGATTCATCTCAACCTGAGCACTTTTGGAAGCAGAATAAAGAATTCTTGGCAAATCTAATATTTAATCAGTTTGGATACAAAGTTAAGAGTATTTCTAAAGAAGTTCCAAAACACACTTTTAACTTGCACCAAAGCGTGTTTAGGAAAGGCCAGACATTGTTTATTTCAACAGAAAATTTCAACCCTTACTGTCCATTAAAAGAAGGCCCCTGAAGTCCTCCATCATCATCACGAGTAATGGGAAATGTGCCTCCTGCTGCTAGCTACTAGAAATTCCTGTAATTGTGTTAAAACATCTCTCTGATCAGAAACAGTTTCTAAAGTAATAGACACCAAAACAGGAATCCAATCTCTCTAACCAGAAAGATGGTATGCATTAAACTCAAAACTTAACTCCTGGAGTTAATTTTACCCCAAATTCAAGGAGACAAAAGAGAGAGACAAGTAAAAATAACCTTTCATAGAAGAAGTGATGGAACGTGCTTGATAATTAATTTTGTTTCTTAACTAACACCTGCGTGATAGTAACCGTAACCTACCACCAACATCCCCCACCCGAACACAGAACAGGAAAAATAATAATTGCAAAGGAAGAGGTAACGACTTAAGTTATTTCAGAGCCCCGCATCGAGAAGGTGAGAGATGTGGAAATTGTATGGGTGTGTATAAATAGAAGTGGACAGGGCACGTGGCAAAACACGATCTCAGGTACATATGTAGCCGTACATGAGGGGGGCAAAAGTATTTTGATGGTATGTGGTACAAGAGGGTACGTACAGGTGCCCTATGCAGTGTAGCTTTATGAAAGAACCAAAACAATAAATTAAGAAGATTGAACTCACCATTTTGAATGAGAATTAGTGGAATATGAGGTGAACAAGTTCGGCGCAGAGAAAGAAGAGCAGTAGCAGAAAGAGGAAAAAAATAGCAAATCGCAAGAGGAAGAAGAGAAGGAGTGTGATGATTATGGAAATCGGAGAGTCTGCCCACACCACCAACATAGTTGCGTAATATTTAATTACAGATCATGTTATTAATTTTGTTGAATTCAATTGCAGAGTTGTAGGGATGTCAAACCTACTGTACTGGTGGTTGGAAGTTGCAGGGATGTCAAACCTTCATTCCAATTATCTGGTGAAAAATAATACTCTTATCCTTCCAGTTTTTTACTTTTTATTTGTAAACATACAGGTAATATTATTTTCTAACTTCACAAATTTTTACACACTTTACAATTTTTTAGTTAATTTTTTTAATACTTAAAAACTCCTAGACTCCTAAAAATAGATTATAAAGTAGTACATCTAGTATTAAAAACAAATTATTAGATAAATATACAAAAAGAAATTAAAGAATAAAATAATAAATGTAAAGTGTATAGAAAAATTTGTTCAAAATAGTACTTTCCTATCCTGTATTTATATTACAGCCATATAAATGTTACACTTTTTATAGGTTTTTGCAAGGTATGGGACAGGCCAGAACTGTAATGGAATGGATTGCATTATTATTCAAAATTCAAAATACAAACTCTATGTTTCAAGTAGTAGTCGTAAGCTTCGTGTAAATAGTAAGTTATATAATGAATTTGAATAAAAAAAATCATATTCTACGTTTAGAATGAGACTCCAGAAAAAAAAAACTTATATAGGTTGGTTAGTATTTTTTTTTTTTATTACTAGGCCTGTTTGGTATCATAATAAGATTAGGTTAAATTATATATCCGAAACACAAATTTATTGGGATACATGCTGAAATTATAGAAGTAGGGGAAGAAATGACCTGAAAATAAACAATCTCATCCTCGCCCAACTTGTATTGGGCTTTCAACTGTGGTATCTGTGTCATATCTTATTCGCCACTATTGACAAGGTGCAAATAGTCAACAAAACCAATTCTGTAGCCCAGTACTATAAATGTGAAATTGCATCAAAAGGAGCTTAATATAAAAATAAAGGCTTCTTCTTTCTCCACCCAAACTTTACTTCCTGCACCTCCATACTTTTCAAATTTTCAATTGTGCCTTCTCTTTTTTGAAGTGTCTAGGATTCAGTTTACAAATTTGGAAATATATTGTTTTAGGAATATGTTTCTAGAATTAGGTAAATGGTATTTATTAGAATGTACATTTCAAGATATATTTTATCATTATTTGGAATGGTTATTTTGAAAGATAAATGCGTAATCTATTATAATATGTTTGATATTATTTGAAAATACCCATTACCCACTTATTTGTTATCCAAGTTCAGCTCTTTTCTTTCATTTAATATATCTAGAATGGCGAAATATTATTAGAATAACACATTCTAATATTTTTGCCGTAAATACCTTATCTGAAATGTTTTTTAAAATGTCTTGTTCGGAAATTGGGAAACACTTTTTGCCATTATTGCATAATGTGCATTCAAAAAGGCATAATGAGTTTTCTGTATGTCGGATACGATACAGGATTGATTGCATGGAAAGATACAGGATGAATGACTATGCAGGTGCCTCTTCAACATATATATTTGACTAATGTAGAGAGAGTTTTATTTTATTTGATTTTTTTAACTATTTAATAGGCATTTTATTATATTTCTCATATTTTTAAAACCTAGAAGGTTTTCCTCTTCCCCTTCTTCTACGTATACGTATTCATATCGTCATTCTTAGTGCACTACCCATTATGTACCCAATTCAACCCAATATACAATTCTTCTTCGTCAAAAATAGTTTAAAATTCAGACAGTGGGAAATGAAAATAAAAAAGTTTGGGATTTCAATTCGTATTCTCATCAACCTCTAAAAGTCAAAATTTGAAATAATCCATTATACTTTTTCATCTCAAAAGTTCGTATTTTCACCTCAAAAACAAAGCCGTGCCCACAAGTTGGGCAAAATTTACTGTAACATCAAATTGCGACCAAAGTTAGGTCGAATGATTTTAAACTGAATCAATGTACGTGTATTTTAAGAATTCAGACTTTTGGGTGTTTTGGAAAAATGTGTTGCCTTAAAAAATATAAAACTAATATATTGAAAATCCACATTAACTAATAATAAATCTCAATTTACAATAAATCAATTTTATAAGATTTAATTAATTTAAAATTCATTTCTTATCCGTCTCCATTATTAAATTTTTAACCAACCATCATAACTTAAAATATTTTAAAAAATTACATACGATGAAAATCAGAAGGACATGGATAAGAGACGTGCAAGAGAGGAAACCCACTATCGCGTGCAGATTCAAACTCCAGCACTGCGACACGTGTCGATGACTTGGAATGGACCCACCAAATCCAAATCTTGTCCCATGATGGCCAGGCTTAACTAAATTAAGATAAATAATTAAATAATAAATTAACTAAAACCTTCAGCTTCTAAACTCTTGACCTATTCATCCAGAACATTCCAAACCCTTTTAAAATCTGAAATTCCCAGTATTATTGTAATAATCATAGGAATGACAGACATGATCTATGATGTATGGATGTTTGTGTCAACGTTTGAAATGAGCAACATGATCATAACCGACATAGTCCTTGGTGTCACAATCAAGAGTGAGTCATAATTGGGACCTCACTCGTGACTCACCTTCCTCTTCATTCTCACTTCTCAGTACGGTCTCATTTCGTATCTTGTATTTCACCAAAATGTTGTTGCCAAAATCTCCTTTAACAGGGTCTTCACTTATCGTAAACTAGTTCATCCTCGAAACCGGACAAGTTGTACAAATCCACGTGTCACCTTTTCAGCAACAACCTTGCCTCGTATTCTGTACAATGAATGTCTATGATGTGTCTTCATCACCTAATCCACCATCCTTTCTTTTTTTAAATGTTAGGAATTCAGATCAATGAAACAAATAGTGAGCCACTTCACCTAAAAATTCCTGATGCAATTTTACAAAACAATCATCCAGAAAATAAAAAAGTCATGAACAGTGTATAAGAAATTTGCATGTATGTGGATAGGTACAAAATATTTTATGCTTTAAACATGTTATAACCTCTGTAATGTCATTAGAATTCTCATACATTATTATATAAAACGGAAAAGGAAAGGTTCTTATTATTCTTTTGGGTGGATAAGATAAATTATTAACAAGAACACACGACGAGGCATTAAAATATAATATCGTTGAAAAGAATATGCTATAATATTCGTATGTACTTACGTATGCATAACATAAGAAAAGTACTTGTACTACGTTTTATTTTCTTTTCCCTCGAAGAAAATAAGTATTATGACTGGTCAGAATTACATTATCTTCAGAAATTTATTTTCTTATAGTGTGTTTGGAAATATATCTAGGACCGTCAAAGCTGATTTTACATGATTTAAAAACGTTGACATCATATATTCAGTTAATTTATTTTTGTGTGATTTTTAAAATATAATGCTATTAGAAAAAACGCTGTCAATTTACACTTTTTACTCCAAAAAATCCCCAATAAAATGAGAAATAAATAAATACAAGATACATTATCATTATAACATGAAAATCTAAAAAATTAGAGAAAAATCATGACCATTGTATGATAATAATTACATAATGTAAATTTATACAAACAAATATATTATTTTCATGTTTTTTTTTTTACTTTATACACATTCTTACTCTCCAAAGCAAAAATTTAACTCAAAACTCACTGCACTCTACTACAAAAGTATAAAAAAAATCATATACAAATTTAAAGTGTTTTTGACCGAAACAAAAAAACATCATAAAAAGTTATAAGATTAACCTAGTGGTAAAAGTTGAAATGATCAATAAAAAGAATTATAAGTTCAACTTTTTCTACTGATATTTAATAGATTTAAGATTGGTTTGAAGTGTTTAAGAGAAATAATGGAAGAATATGTAGATTCAACTTTTCACTAACAAAACTAAAGTAACATTTGTGGTTAAAAGAAAAACATGGACTTTAGAATCCAATATATAGCTTGTGTTCATGCATAATTAAAAGTTTTCTATTAGAGGGTAGGTATTAGATTTAAGTTTTACCTATGATGTTTTTTATTCAAGAACTTGTGGTAAAAATATGTTATTTTTCTTATGACATTTTTTTAGTAGTTTTATTTAGATTATATTATATATTTGTGTTTTGATTAGATAAAGCTTATTATTTGTTTAGGAGTTAAACTGATTTAAAAAATGCTATTGTTGTTTTCTTTATTTATGTGTATACTTATTCGCTAAAGATAAAAAATATATATGCATTTGTATGTTGTTATGAAATTGTTTTAATGGTTGTTTTGTTTTGTTCAATTTAAATAATAATATGAATTTTGTATAGTTATTGTTAGTTGATTTGCAGTTTGTAGTTTTATCAAAAATATTATGAAAATAATTTATGTATAAAGGTAAATACAAATTATAGAATTCGGGAAAAATTTGCTAATATTTAGTTTTTTATACACAAATGTAGAGTATAATATTTTATTTTATGGATCGCATTTTTATTATATATTTTACATACAATGCAACATAATAATGTTAATGTATATTCCAAATGAAAATTTATGTGCAACATCAGTATTTTATTTTCAAATAGATATTATGAAATTATGTATATTCTAAAAGTTAACAAGTTTAGAAGTTGAGACTTTGTTTTTCTATTATATATGTATTTATGAATTTAAAGTTAGTATAATATATACTTTTGTGTACAAATGATCATAGCTTTGATTATTTTATTTGTGATAAAGAAAAAATGTAATTTGACAATTAATATTTCATGATAACATATAGACGTTTGATTTGGATTCATTAAGTTATATTATGTTAGAAAAAATAAATAAATTGCAAATTTTTGTTTTTATTAAAATAATCTCGGATATAATTATATTTATATAAACTTCTAAATTTGAAGTAATATAAATTGAATGAATATGGTTCGTTAACTAAATGTATGTTTATATGAAGTGTTTTACTTATACTAAACATCAAATTGACTAACAGTTACACGATTTATTTAATTATTAATATATGTTATCAGATTATAAGAACCAGATTAATTATTTTTATTTGGCTAGAACATATATAAACATATGTATATATTATTAGAGATATTAAATAATATTTTTTAAATTACATATTTTCTACGAAAAAATATTATTAAACATAATTAAGAAGAAAATAGATTTAAAAATATAAATAAATATCCATGGTTAATAATGAAATCTATATAAATTAATTGAAATCAAGTGGACGAAAGATTTGATACCTAAAATTAGAGCTGTCAAAACGGGTAACCCGACTCGATCCGGTCCGACCTACCACGGGTTGGGCACTTAGTGAATCAACCCAACCCGCCTCAGTTATTAGCGAATTGAAAAAATTCGAACCCGGCTCGACTCACTACGGGTTAGTGGGTTAAACGAGTTTAATTATAATTTTTTTTAAAAATAAAAAATTATAATTTTTTTAATTCAAATCTAAATAAATTTCACTCTAAAATTATGTTAAACTTCAAAGACAATTAAAAAAAAGTATCATATACAATCCAAGCATAATCCAAAACCAAACAAAGGCGAACAAATAAGGTTTTAACATTGATAATTTTTGTATCACTTGTCCATTTATAATATTAAAGTCTTGAACAGATAAATCTATAATATTTTTCTTTTTTATCCTCGTCTACAATATAATTAAAAAATGCTAACTAATAATATTGAAACACAAAATAATAAATAATTAATAATTAAATTAAATTAGTTGTGTTGTTGAGCCGCTCACCACGGAAACTTGGATGAGCCGGATTCTAAATAAGTCGGATTGAAAACTAATCCGCATTAAAAAAATTACATTTTTTTCAAATCCAACCTGCCTAACACGCGAAAATATGCAGTTGCACGTTAAATCTTTTCTTCACCGTATATAAATGTTTTATGTGCAATTATATTGACCTAATGGATTAGGTCATGTCGAACAGTATCCAGCAGAGACTCCTATGTGGCTTAATTACCATCACAAACATAATTAATCAACTTCTATAGTCTTAATCTCTTAGCTCATTTTGCCACTAAAAAAAGGAACGCAACTGATTCACTGGTTCTTCGTTGGCATGAGTCACCGTCGGTGGAATTGGACGTTATGAATTGTAATTTAATTTATTTTAATTTGAAAACGTGAAAGGTGAAGTGAGAGATGAAAGCTTACGTGTTGTACTGTCGGGGAGAAACGCCATGGTTGCACGGTGGTGGTAGTGACAAGATGCAACTTCGTGGAACCTTCACACTAACCACCCCTATTTCCAAAGAGAATGTTTACGCTGTGACAAGAGAAATGGACAAAAACCTAATCCTGGCACTCAAATATGTCCAGGTTTGAAATAATGGTTGATACGGTCACTGTGATTCTTTCTAACGTAGTACGTGGATGGTTGGTGGTGACTGCTTTACAAGGTTAAAGTAACAAAATGTCAAAGTGCGTGTTTTGGGTGGTTAATAGATCATGAAAATATTGAAAGAGTTTTTGTTTGAAACAATAAGAAAGGAGTTATTATTTTGAAAAATCTAATAGTAAGTTATAATGCTCAAGATAGGAGTTAGATAGATGCACAGAAAAGGAATTTGCTTGGTTGACATTGTTTTCACATAAATCACGAATCAATTGTTAATCTTACTCAACAAATATGGATTCAATGTAATATTTTTCGTGCAAGAAACTATCTATATAACTCTTTCATTTATGTGACAAAAAATGACAAAAACTAATGTAATGTTGATGTTGTGTCGTAGTTCACCTATTTGAATAAAATGTACAAGTTATTCAACCGCATTAAAATCTTAAAAAATTATTTAAAAGAGATTTTCCAAAACCCTGGGGAGAGTGGAGCGGAAAATAATTAATATTGTGTATATCTACAGAAGAAAAAATGACAGACTATCTTTCTGTCTATTTTTATTTATATATCTGTCTAAATAATTTCTATTAAATTGATCTAATTACATGATTTAAAAAATATTTTATTTTTATATTATCAAACAACTAAATATTCGGTTTAATATCTTATATATTTTTCTTAAATTACTTATTTTCTATTTTAATACATTTATTTCTCTTCGTAACGGAAAAAGGGGTAGTGCAGTCAAATTGTGATTTTATAGTCTTGCCACTTTTGTAATTTTTATCTTTCAACATTTAATAATTTTAGAAACATATTGCACGATATCTATGTACATTATCTCAAATAAATTTTGTTCACAGTAATATTTTTACCTTTAAAATATTGTATAAATCAAAATAAGAAATGAAATTTCTAAATAAAATATATGAATACCTATGGTCAACGAAATTAACCATTTAGAACGTGACATCACCACATAAACGCATTAATTGACGAAAGGATAGAAATGTAGTAGAAGAACGAGGCACAACGATTAGATTCGATCTTAGACTTTGTAATCATAATATGACAGAATTACGAACTAACAGCAAAATTAGGTAACAATCCAACAAATAAAGATTCCCTCCAACACATATACAATGACGTATTTCCACCTAGACACAAACATATGGAGCCAAACCATATACTTACCAGAAATACCAGCTTTGACAAAATCTAAAATGTATCATCGATAACTTCAAAAGTTGCTGGAATTGATTTGTACATTAGTTCGCATAATAATTTTTCTTAATAAAAAAAAACAGAACAAACAAGAACTACTCAGCCTATCTAGAACTCAAACTTTTAAACAAAATTATCTGACCGGATTCTCCAGTTAGCCGGCCGTACCAAATCGCTACATCACACTATTCATCATGATGATGTAATCTTATCAAAAGATAACATAAACCTCATTTTGAATTTGTATATAAAATTGTATTATTTACAGCCTGCACGTAGTTTTATAGTCTATACATCATAAAATACTGAGAAACGACGGCTCACATCACGAAACAAGCATTGGGGTTCTCATCACTGAACATCTGCGGTGGAGGATGATAAGGGTTCAAGTAGAACGGGGGTTGGGGTGGTTGCTGTACCATGTACCCTTGGTTCCCATACCCATTATGGTATTGGTCATGGTAATTCCCGTAATTACCATCATACCCTGAATGAACCCCCACCGTGTAGCCGCCACCACCACCACTAGTACTACTTTGACCTGGTGCATATCCGTCGTACCAGTACATAGGAGGAGGTGGGTAAACGTGCCCGTAGTGCTCCATTTTGTTAACCTCAACCTTCGGTACACCCTCTTCTTTTTCTCCACTATCTTTCTTAGCACCACCGCCACCTTCTTTCTTCTCCTTCCCCTTCTCCTTCCCCTTCTCCTTCTCCTTCCCCTTCTTTTCACCCTCTTTCTTCAGCGGGACCACCTCAACGTTCCGCTTCAGCTTCTCGTTCAGATACGCTACCAATTCCTTCAACTCCACTGTGCCACTTACCGTCACCAAGTCTTTCCCTCCCTCTATTTTAACCGATTCAACCCCTGCACAAACCACGTCGCCTTATTTATTAACTGTTCATAATGCCGGTTATTAAAAAATAAAAATACCACGTACGTTATAATTTTATATTGTGGGATCCGGTTTCATCATCCTAATATACAATACCTAATATAACTCATAATAATTTCGTTAATTATAAATGTCGGCCAAAATATTCGCACGCCTAACCTTTGATCTTGAGAATAATCTTTCGAATTTTCTGAATGCAACCGTCACAGTGCAATCGGACCTTCAACACCACCGTGCTCTGGACCAATAGAAAACAATGAATACCACCCACAATTGAACAACTCACGCTAATTAATGAAATAATCTCTAAACCAAACGGTTGAATAGTAAAATAATGATTCAATTGCAATGAAATTAACTTTCGGTTTCGTCAACGCTTCGCTAACCGTATTGCTGAAGGCGAGAAAAAAAGAATGGAAACAACGCACCTGTTTCGGGGTTTTTTCTTCGGTTTTCTTATCTGCCGGTTTCTTCTCTTCAGCTTTTTTCTCTTCCACCTTTTTCTCCGGTGGTTTACTGGCGGCGCCGGAATCTTTCTTCGGTTGAGGAGAAATAATTTCTACCTTCTTCCTAGTCTTGTCCGCTAGTTTATCTCGCACTACGGCAGAGTCGATCTTCCCAAAAACCGTTAACTTGTTACCTTGTAGATCAGCCTTAACGTCTTCCACACCTGCATCCGCAACAGACTGTGAATGTTAGTGTTTTAATCTCATTATTAGTTAATTCAATGGATAAACGGAAAAGGGAAAACGCTCGATCAAGATCTGAATAATGGGAGTAATACCGTCGAAATTGCGAACGGCGCGTTTGATCTTTTTTACGCATCCCTCGCAATGCATTTCGAGTCTCAAAACGACAGGGGCGAGTACGTCGTTTTGCTTTCCTCCCGAGTCAGGCGTATTACCGGCCTCATTCTTCGCCTTCTCTTTTTTCTGCCACGCACAAAAAAAAAACAATCAGCGACAACTGAAGCAGTGAACGAGATTCGAGAAATTAGGAGGAAGAAATTAGAACTAACCTCTCCCATGTGTGTGTTTTAAGGAACAGAGTCTATTGTCGAGTGAAATGTGCCTTTGAGGAAAAAATATAGAAGGAATGCTCTTGTGCTTATAAAGAAAAGAAGAGTCAAGAGACTGAGAATGAGTCACACTTATGTATGGAGTTGCATGATGTCGTATGTATGTATGTATGCGAACCATGATATTAACATGACAATGGAATGATATATTAATTTCTTGTTTTTGTGTATTTATTTACTTGTTGGTGTTTTGAAGGGATATGAAAATATGCCACGTGGAGAGAAAACCTTTATTTAAAATCCGATGTTGGCGCGTGTAGTTTTGGAGAAAATTGAAAATTTGACCGGACGCTGACTTGATGGGAAAGTGACTGATTTACCCTGGCAGGAAAAAGCGTGTAACCTTTTGAGAAGCCAAGCCGTAGAAAGAAACCAATGAATGTGAAAAATAACCGTTGGGTTTGACACAGAACACAGATTTTGAAAACAGAGAGGTACACGGTGAGGTGTGTGGAGCAGAGCACCCAATTAATAAAGGTCAGGCCCGTGGGCTTTCCCCCAATAAAGGATCACACTTTTCCCAGTTCCGTCTCTTTCCAAATTACCCAAACGATGCTTCATTTTTATATACATGGTGAAAAAGGAAATATATTAATTAATAAATATAAAAAGTATAATAAATCTGTTTTTTAAGGTAAGTTTCACTTTTTTTATATATATTTTTCTCCCGCCTTTCTCTTTTCCACCTTAATTTATTCCGGGTTTGCACGTCAGTCTTGGTGTATTGTGTAAATATCATTGTTCAGAGAATATTCAGGCACACATGGCCTCTACAATTCTCGAAATGCCTTGACAATATTCTGAACGTATTAATATTTTTCAAAATACAATAATATTTTTTATATGAATAAGACCATTATAGAAGATACAGTCAAATTCCTTATTTATTACACTAATGGAGAAAATTTTAAATATTTGTTATGCTTTTAAGCCTCTGAACAGGATATATTGAACAATATTTTGTTTGATATATAAAATAGTAAACGAGTTCAATCCCTTGAAGAAAAGGTAAATCGGTTTAATGATTATCCACTCTTACTGGAAAAAACTCAGACGTCCACCATTAAGAAATCATCTTTTGTATAATATTTTAATTTAATAATTATGGTAAAACTAACGTACTGGTTTCGCATAATAGTTTCTGACTAAATTACTATATATATTTTAATAAAGGAAATACTCACGTTACGTGTAAAATATGTTAGGTTAATATTTTCTTCAGTATAATTCCTTAAATAAAAATACAAGTAAACAGAATTAATTTCACACTACTAAATTAATATAATTTATTTTTATTAATTCCAATTCAAACATACTACCTCGTCTCTGATTATAAATCATCTTTCATAACAAAATATATGTTGTTTTCACGAGACTTTTTTACATGATTGGCAAGTGCATAAAGTTTCTTTTTTAAAATATCATTAATTATTTACTGACAAAATAATAAAATGTTAACATTGTTGGGATAAAGTCTTTCTCATTCTTATCAGCCGAAGGAAGATAAGGTCAAACGCAAGTCCATATATATAATATAAGTTAGATATTTTATATTTAAGTCCATTGTTTCTGGCACTGTTTTCTTAATTTAAATATTATTGCTATATTTTCTTAAAAAATGCATTTTTCTGGCTTAAAATAAATAAATATTTATTAGATATGTGCACAGATTTTTGCCAGCACTGAGCCTAATAAGCAACAACCCATCTTAAAGTGTCTGCGAATATGGTAAATGAATATGACATTTGGATAACAGGTGAAAAATGATTCAATGGAGAATATATGGAAGAGATGATTTGTCGTTATCATTTCATATACAAATCTTTCGACTATTATATTTCTTTTTCGGACCAGCGATGTCGATATTTAGTTCAGCCTATTTTTAAAAATAATGGTAGATTTTTCAAAATAAAACTTTTGAAAATAACTATTTTCAATTTAATTTATTGCGAGAATCTTCATTCATATTGATAAATTTAACAGTAGGAGTGAGAAATGACAGAAACACATGGCCTTGTATGAGCTTGTTTTCATTTCGTTATCATTAATGTCGTATATAATTATTCATACAATATTGTATGTCGTGTACAACTCACAAATACATGATTATTCGAATTTAAAATATCAAACGAAATACTCATTACTGTTTTTTTAATGATTTTTTACTTCTTTTTCATTTTTTCAAGGGTCAGAAATCTATTTTAAATTTTCCTACCTTTTCTTCCCTTGTTGTCCGATGGGTGGGTTAAAGAAGAATGGAAAATGATCCATCAAATACTAAGAAGTCTCATTCCAAACACAAAACGCGGAGTGTCAACTTCTCAGAATATCATCGCAAAAGCCTCAATTATATACATTTGTGATGGACATGAAAATAAAGTATGTGCTTGCTTTTCAAATGCAACCTTCAAATGAAACTTCCACCCATTAGCCTCGCAAAGGTGATGTTCACATGCAAGAACGACAATTTGAACATTACAAAAATAATTCACACTATTACAGTCACTATTTTCTTGTAAGAAAATCTTTTAAATTCACTAGAAAAAAAAAAGCTTCTCCTTCCTCTCCAAGAAGAATATAAATACAGTCACTCAAGTTATTTTAAAATAAACTACACAATTAATTAATCATGCAAAAATGTTTATTTATTATATATCTATAACCTAAAATGTATTATATTTTTATAATTGATAAGAATTTATATTTTATAGCGTGTTTAGATGTGACAGTTTAAGAGAGCATTTATCTGATGAATTTAATTTTTGTTTTTTTAATAAAACGAGTTGTTTAAATAATGTAATTAAAAGAAAATTAAAATTATAAAATTTCATTAAACTGATTTAATTATTTAAAATTATATTTTAAAAATTTGTACTTCAAAAGTTTTCAAAATCTATTTGGAAAGTGAAAATTTGAAAATTTTCATAAATTTTAATTTGTTTTTTGATTTTCTTAATTTGAGTTTATCGGAGTTGAGATTGATTTAGTTTAACTTGGATTTTAATACCTAACCTCATGTGGAATGAATTCATTTTAGTTTGACATTATTATTTTTTTATGTTTTTGATTGAACTAGACTTTGTCAAATATAACCCGTTTTGTTTTAGTATTGTCTAAACTAACTCAACTAGGGATTTGGTCGAGTTTGACTGGACCAAATATGATTTGACATGGATTTTATCCAACTCGGCTAAACATAATCCCACCCTATTTAGATTTACTTTGACCTAAATTGTCTCAGTTCATGTTCAATTTGACCTGGTATTAATCGGGCTATGTTCAACCTGATCTTGATAACACTATGATCCACCTTAATCTAGCCTAATTTAACTGAACGTGGATCCACCCACCTCAATTTGACTAGGCTTATACCAACTTTATTTGATCTATACCTTGTTGACTAGGCTTAACTCAGCTATCTTGAGGATTCGACTCAACTGGGACTTAGACAAACTCAACTCAGCCCAACTTGATTTGGTATTAATTAGGTTAGGTCAAATATGATCTTAATGAACTACGATTGATCTTAGCCTGACCAAATTTGGTTGAACATGGGTCGGCTCCAACTTAAATGAATGTAAACTCGCCGTAACTCGATTGAATGTGGAATTCACCAATTCATTTCAACTTGGGTTAGACCAACTTGAATATGATCTGACCCAACTTGACTTGGGTTTGAGCTAACTTAACTTGATTGAGACATGTACTAACTTGATTCAATTTAAACCTAGGTCAACTCATTTCAACTTTGGCTTAGGTTAACTTAACTCAACTCGAATTGACCTGACTTAATTTTAGTATGGTATGACTTGACTCGACCTTACACGAGTCTAACCTGATGCTATCTTATTTTGGCAAAACTTGATATAACATTTCATAGGTTAAAAACAAACTTGTTACACATTTAAATTCAATATATTTGAATATTTTAGAAATTGTAAAATCCTTCTCCAAAAATTAAATTTATCTAAAACTTTTTATTTTATTTAGTAAAAAGTTTTAAAGCCAACTCTACACGGAAGAAAGATACATTGGTATAATGTAAAAATAAGAGTTAATTTAAAAGAAAATATATAATTAATTACTATAAGATGAAATTTAATGATGTTATATATATTATATATATAAATATATAAATACAGTACACATAAAGGAATAAAAAGAATAAAAAAAATATAAATTTGATAGAAATCTTTAACTAAAAGTTACATGGACAGTTATATTATTTTTTTGCCTTTATTGTCCGTACGTAGATAGTTTGAAACTTGGGCCAACAGTTTCAGGCCTAACATGAAGGGCCCAATAATATTTTATCCGACCCGTTCCTGTCCATCTATCTTGCATTTCCATCCGGCAAGCTAACTCCACACAGTACAACCGCGAGGAACACCTGACACAAAAAAAAAGAAAAAAAGAAAAAAAGAAAAGCTAAGCTAAGCTTCACTGCCATGCCTCCAACGTCATTCTCGTGTTCGTTCCTCACCCTGCAACCACGCTTCAATTCCTATGTTAACCCTATTTTCCGTTCACTCAGCTTCCAACTCTCTTCACCTCTCCCGTTCAATGCGCACTTCTCCAGCATTAGACTCCGCTCTTCGCTTTCGCGACCGGCGGAAACTGATTCTCCGACCGGCGGCAGGTCTGGAGCGTTAACTCCCGCCCCCTCCGTTGGGGCCGATGTTCAGAAAATCGACGTGAATCCTCCCAAGGGGACGCGCGACTTCCCGCCTGAAGACATGCGCTTGCGGAACTGGCTCTTCAACCATTTCAAAGAGGTGTCTGTGGTTTTGGATTCGAATTACTAATTTCCGTTTCGTGCATATGACTGCTCCCCCTCGATTATTGTTTTTTTTTTACAATTTTGTCTTTCACTGCGAGGATCAGGTTTCGCGGTTGTATGGATTCGAAGAGGTTGATTATCCGGTGCTTGAGTCGGAGGCATTGTTCACTAGGAAAGCAGGAGAAGAGATTAAGGACCAGGTATCTCTTCCGCATTATCAATGACATGTTGAGTGTGTATCAATGGCGCTTGAATAACTAGTCCAACAACAAGACATGGATACGGGTACTAGACAGTTTTTTTGGAAATTTAAGGTTCCAACTGTAGCAAAATGTATATAATATTTATATAGATGCAAAATATTGATAAAGAAAGAGAAATTGATTCTTTCTTATTAATTCACAACTGCGATTATCACAATTTACAAAAAGACATCTGTGATCATAACAGAAAAAAAAGAAATAGTTTCTGTATATATTATTATAACCAGTCCTGAGTAACTATCAACAAAAACAACTTTGGTATAACTCAAAACAAGTTTTGCTTTTCCATACAATAACAGACAATTCACAAGCATCTTTGTGAAATTCCTGTCTAATGCTAATTATCATTCTCCTATCCTCCGTTACCATCATATAGCTTTTAAGTGTGGAACATCGGGAGAGAACTCTGCCATATTCAAGAAGCTTAACACCATCAAGAGAGACCTCTAGTGTAATATCTCCACCAATGATGTCCCACTATCCTGTCTCTCCTTTTTATTCAGTAACATCTTTAATCCTTTCCAGGCATTAAATTGACGGTAATGCTCATAAACCAAATGTTCTGTCCATTTTGGATCCATTTTTGTTTCTCTTGAAAGAATGAATATGTACTTCAATTCCTCTCGTATCACGAGGAAGAGTATAGCTGCTCAAGAATCTTTAGGTCAATCTTTTTAGATATTATTTGAATGTATCTGAGTTATATCCTAGAAAAAAGGTTAAAAAATCAAATTATAAAAGATTGGAAAAATATAGCTGTTCAAGAATCTTTAAGCCATGCTTTTTGGATACTTTTCAAATACGAAAACCTAAGGATTTCAAATTTATGCCAGAAGTATCTCAAAAAAAGAATTAAAATAAAAAATTCTCTTCCAATATGTATTTCGTAATATCGGGAGAGTATCAATATCTGACTTGAGTAAGACATTCTCTGATGATGTAATTTGTGCCTTGTAACTGGTGCGAATTACTTTATCTGAAAGTTTTCTGCTCTTCATAGTTGCATTATACTTGCGACAATGATCAACTCCGTGTTTCTCTGTTTAGCTCTGGTGATTATATTGACGAGTTACTTGGTTTAGTATTTTCTATGGTGGATAATGTCTAAGGTGGTAATATGTCATTCTATGTTTATTGTTACGAGTCTCTGATAGACATTCTTCCTCCTTGTCTTGTTGTTTTAGTTGTAGTCCTGTAGATAAGCATTAAAACTGCAAATACTTATTATCAGCATTGAGTTAACTGATTATTTACTGTTTCATAAATCGTATCGAGAAGAAATTCATTTATGTTTGATTAAGTGCATGCTATTTTAGTGTATGACAAAGTTAAACAATGATTCATGATATACCTACAAGCTGAAGGTACTTTGAGTAACTTTCATTTTTTCAGATCCGGGTCTTACATTCTAAACGCCAATGCAAATAAGTTATATTTCTTTTAAAGTGATCTTGGTGCTTTCCTGTTATAATTTTCTTAAAATGATCTTGGTGTTCCCTGTTTCGGAAGTTGAGGCTTCTTCTCTATTATTCTGCACACTACACATAGACAATTGATACAGTGAAAATCAGACAATATGCTACGTGTAGTGAGTCTTGTTGGCATAATTCTATTCATTGACTTTATTCCATTAAGATTGCTAGAATAGAGCCATGGTATGGCTGTAAGGTATATAGTGGCTGTGCTTTTAATTTTCCTAATAGCACAATTGTAATTAGGTATGTTAGAGCTAGACATGTATGCATGGTTGAGTGTGTGATACAGTTTTTGTGTCACACATACAACATGCTGGTGGTGTGCTTAAAATATTAGCATTTTACTAAAATATATTTTGATGAAAAACATTTTTTATTAAAAGAGTGGATAATGCAAATACATTAAGGAATTTTGACAAAATATTAAAGTATGTACATTTGAATTTGCAGCTTTATTGTTTTGAAGATCGGGGAAATCGCCGTGTTGCATTGAGGCCTGAACTTACTCCTTCTTTGGCAAGGCTGGTGATACAGAAAGGGTAAGGTTAATTCTTATGCATATTTTAAGTTTTCCTATATTTGCAGTTTGGATGTTAATCTATTACGGAAAAATTAAGCTTGAATATCTTGTATATGAGGGCCAACTTCTCTTTTTCATGTTTGTTCTTTAATTTCTAGGAAGTCGGTACCATTACCAATAAAGTGGTTCACTGTTGGACAATGTTGGCGGTATGAGAGAATGACTAGAGGCCGTCGTCGTGAGCACTACCAGTGGAACATGGATATTATTGGTGTTCCTGGGGTTATGGTATGTGCTGCCTGATATACACACTTTTTTGTTATGGATTGTCCTCTTTCTGGTCAAATGTTTCGTGATTGATCCAGAAAGCTAGGCACTAAGGTGTCATCAATTAGTAGTTGTGCCATTATACTTATTTTTGTGTAGCACTTAGGCTGTTATGGTAAGATATCCTTTGAGCAGTGATTGATTACTCTATTTTATTCATCCTCCCTTCTCTTATAACAATACAGAAACCTGTGCTTTCTATTTGTAGTCGAGTCAGAAAATAATGAAAATTTCTGAACGTTCTTTGTTATTAAGAAATAACATGTGTTGTTTTTTGTTTTGTATTTTGTTTCTGGCATTCTTTTGGGTAAGTTTTAATGGTTGGTTTGCATTATGTACCTCATTTTAAAATCTTGAATGATGGTAATTTTAATATTGTTAAGTGTATTGGACTATTATCTATTTTTTTACCATGCTTCTTTTCATGTTGTAGGCCGAAGCAGAGCTTTTATCTTCTATTGTCACTTTGTTTAAGCGAATAGGAATTACAGAATCAGATGTTGGATTTAAGGTTTCCAGTCGAAAGGTGGAGATTTCATTTTCATTGTATGTGTGAGATAGCCTATATAACAACACATGGTGAATATTTAAATAGCTTTTACTAGAAATTTGTGGTGCAATTATCACAATTTTAGTGATTTGATTTATGCTTATCTATTTATAAGTGATTCTGCTGTACTGTAATACGCAATAATAAATAATACTCATGTAAACACAGAACATATCTCACTTCTTTGGGGTTTGTATTTATTTCTATTTAACTGGTCAAGATGTATGATAGATTGAATTTATCAAATTCTTTTAGCCATATGCTCCGCATTTGTGGTTGAAAAGTCATTCAAATGTTGGTATAAGGGATGTTGCTATGGGCAAGAAAAGTAGGTTGGGGATGATTTCTAACGTAGTGTGCTGTTAAATCTTGGTTTAGTAGTACCGAGGAGTATGATAGATATAGATATGTCCTATATTTTGGCACAATATTACAATCTAAGACCTTGCCTTGTTATGACTCTTTTTGGTCACATGCCTGTTTTGCATGATTGTTCTATCTTCATTTATTGTGACAATTAATTGATAATATTTTGTGAAGTACATCTTCATTGGGTTGATGCATGTAGTTTGTTTTAACTTTGTAGGTAATTGGAGTCTGCATACAACTTTAGTTCTAACATATTAATTAATATGGTTCTTTTATTGCTTTGGTTTATCATGGTCTTACTCTGTTGGATATCTCCTCGCTGTACAGGTTCTACAGGAAGTATTAAATTGTTATTCAGTACCAGAACATTTATTTGGCAAGGTCTGCATCATTATTGATAAAGTGAGTGATACGTAATGTTGCTCTTTTAGGTTATTTTTCTAATTGTTCATGCTGCTGTAGCATTCTTGATCCTTATATGCCCATGAAAAAAATAATGATAAGGGATCATGATAAGTTCAATTAGTTTGTGTGGCTTGTTAATGACCAAGAGCATGTACAAGTACAACCAAAAGGCTGAAGCTAAGATCAAATGATATTAAATTTCTATGAACTATGGCTAGTTCATGTTTATTCGATAAATCACATTTCACATCACCCAACATAATGCTAAAAATATATACAAAATTCAGTCTTCGTACAGAATATACTTTTGCTATATTTCTTAAATGAAAGAGAAACAAGAGACATGTGATTAAGTCTGTGTGAATTACACAATGAAGGAAATATTCATGCTAGGTGTACAAGAATAATTACAAATAACTACAAGAATATGCAAATAACCCTAATTAACATAATACAAGAATATAATCTGCCCAATTTACAAGAAGATATATGACTAGGCTGGAGCTCATGCAAATCTTTGTTAGTGCCTCCACACCTTTGGTGTATCGTTGTTGTTTGTGGTCATTAGACATCCTTGACTGATGTTAATACTTTTACAAGAGGCACGTGGTTAAGTCTGTGTGAATTACACAGTGAAGGAAATATTCATACTAGGTGTACAAGAATAATTACAAATAACTTCAAGAATATGCAAATAACCCTAATTAACATAATACAAGAATATAATCTGCCCAATTTACAAGAAGATATATGACTAGGCTGCAGCTCATGCAAATCCTTTGTTAGTGCCTCCACACCTTCTTTGGTGTATCGTTGTTGTTTGTGGTCATTAGACATCCTTGACTGATGTTAAGACTTTTACAAGTATTCCAAGTCCACAAGTAGGAAGTTGGATATTTCGAGTCCAAATTTTGAATCCCAAAGGACTAGTGTAATACTCAAGTAAAAGGATGTTTGTTTATTAAGTAAAGGTTGTAATTGTAAATGCATGTATTCTATTGCAATGTAGAAAAAATAGTAAAGCAAAAGAAATAAAACTTGGGGTAAGTAGTTGAAAAGTTGGCAAGCAGATTGAACGAATGTTATAGATATTGAGATGTCAGGGTTGAGTTTCACTAAACTACCCCTCATGCAAACCATTATAGCTATTTATTTCCAACTATATCATCAACTTCAAATCTTAATCCTTTTAGCAGGTGAACCTAAAGGAATTGATTAATTAATCCCTTGAGAATTACAATCAATTAATCAGCATTATAGATTAAGAGTTGAAAGATGCCTAATTAAAATTAGCGTATTCCCAGTATTAATTTTAATTGGCTCCAAATTCTAGGTTGAAAAGCATTTTCTAATGTCAACCAAGTCTTGATTAGTCAAGTAAAAGATGATCGAGCTCATACAGACAGTATGCACAGAGAAGAACAATATAATCATAGAAAACTATGATGAAGTAAAATAGAAATTGGTCAAGGAATTTGGAGAAACATCCATAACTTGAGATTGTGGCCCCTAAAAAGACAGGCAGCCAGACCAGGCAAACCTTTTGAATCCCCTATTGATTGACACTTGTGTAGATGACTTTTCATAATTATTGAACAATAACATAATGAAATATTTTCTAAGAAGCTGTATTAACCAACCAATCATGGTCATTTTAAGGTAAAATCCGCAAGAAATTAACTTTAGTAGATGTCAGTAATATGTCTTTATATTTATAACATTCACCTCGGCCAACAAAGCAAATAATAAGCAATATTACAAACCTTTATTGTCACAAAATGAACCTTTATATGTGGACTTGTCAATCATAATTTTATTTATTGTATGTCATATTGTGTGGGTATCCTCCTTTCTATTTGTTTTGGACCAATACAATTTTTTCCCATTTTTAGTTCATGTCTATGTATGATTGAAATTTTATATTCTT
This sequence comes from Vigna angularis, assembly GCF_016808095.1. NCBI lineage: Eukaryota > Viridiplantae > Streptophyta > Magnoliopsida > Fabales > Fabaceae > Vigna > Vigna angularis. Next base: position 44,197,495 of record NC_068971.1, read on the forward strand.
GTCTTTGTCTCTTGTCTATTGTTGATAAAGGTCTGATCATAATATCAAAGCAAGTTTTTTTAATAAAAGAATTGTTAATTTTGTACAGATTGAGAAAATTCCAGTTGACGAAATAAAGAAAGAGTTGAAAGCTGTTGGTCTATCACAAGAGGCTGTCCAGAAGCTATTGCAAGTCCTTTCGGTGAAGTCATTGGAAGAGTTAGAAGGTTAACCCTCTACAACTTTCCTGAAATCTTAAATCTTGTAGGGAATACTAGAAACATTATAAAATAGCCTGTTTGTTTTAAATAGAGGATTATCAGGATAAAGCTACCCAAATAGTAATTTGAATAAAATATCCTTAGAATATTCCCTTTCATTCCAGAAGATTTTATTTTAGTTTTTAAGAGAATGTGATTGTTACAAAACAGAGGAGTTGAGAATGTAATTAGTATGATTAATATCAATAATGTATTTCTTTATTCTCTCACATTATTCAAGTCTGTTGTAGCTGTGTGCCATATGTATCATTTCCTTATGTTATGGCTTGTAAATGATGAAAAGTTCATTCTTTTTCTTGGTCAACTTCTTTACTTTGTTTCTTTTTCTTGTAAATAAAGAGAAAAATATAATACTCCTGTTTTTGTTGTGATATTTACTTCTACATACTTGAAGGCTGCGATGTACTATCTATTAGTTTGTAAAATCAAGTCATACAACTTACAAAAAGTATAAATTTGGTTGTATTCAGAGAGACTTGGGAGCAGTGGGGAAGCAATTGCTGATCTGAAACAGCTATTCTCTCTTGCTGAAAAAATTGGTTTCGCGAAATGGCTTCAATTTGATGCGTCAGTTGTCCGAGGTCTTGCTTACTACACTGGTATTGTATTTGAGGTTAGAATTTCATGGTTAATACCAAATAGATGTTATAGTTTATATCAATTAAAATAATGAGTTAGGGCCGATTTTGACTAAAATCTGGCTTGTGGATTACCTGTGTTGCATAATTATATACTTCTCTAGTTGAACGTATTCTATGACAAGCGTATAAAGGTTCATTCAAATATTGAGATGTTTCTTGGGGCTATTTGCTTTCAAATTTAAAACCCTTCATGCTTAATCTCACTGAAAAATAATTTATGATTAATGGCTTGTGTAACAACATTTGTGATAATTGACTTTGACAAATAAAGGTTCAAGTCTGTTTTATTAATGGCAAGCATAGCCATTGGTGCAATAGTATGAGTAAGAGATCCTTTCCATAGGGACCCATACCATATTTGAGATATAAACATTCACTATCGTTGTGAAATATGATTTCAATTGATTTGAAATAATATAAGAAACAATATTTTAAATAAACAGAAAATTACAAACAACATCTATAATTAAGCTAGAGGAGTTTCATTTTATCAAACATGTGGAGTGTAGCAAAATGCAGATTAATCGAGGATTGAAGGATGTGATTTTCCCAAACTCTTTTCATGCATGTAGAAACCCAGCTCGAAATTAAGATTAAAGTTTATTTATCATCGTCAACACAAAAGATAGTTCAAAACCTAATCCCTTACTGAGAGAGTCTAAGTTCACTCGTTCAACTATCAATCCCTTGAGTAGCGTAACCAAGCAACTTGCTTTAAGAACATGGGGTTTTTAAGGATGACTAATGAGCTTTGCGCTATTCTTAGATACAAAATCCACGAGGCTCTCTTTACTGAGTCAAGGTTCAAAATCATTTTCCAACGGCATTCAAACTATAAATCTTGTAGGGAAGATAAACCCATTACAAGTACTTAGCATGGAGAAAAGAGACTAATAAAGAACAATAAACATAGTTTAGTTATTGCAGTAGATACGTGAGGAAGAGTCCAGCTACGTCAAACCCCAGTAACGAAGGATTTAGCTACTCAGATGAAAGAAGGAAAAATGCTGTAAAAATGAGAAAAAAACTAGTTGAACAACCATAAAAGAGACTAATAAAGAACAATAAACATAGTTTAGCTGTTGCAGTAGATACGTGAGGAAGAGTCCCAGTTACGTCAAACCCCAGTAACGAAGGATTTAGCTACTCAGATGAAAGAAGGAAAAAGGCTGTAAAAATGAGAAAAACTAGTTGAACAACCATAAAAGATCCAAGGGGAGCTCTCAGCTGTCACATTCTGTCTACAAAGGTTCTGTGAATGTGTGTCTGGAAATTCTCCTCTTTTCGATTAATATTTAATTAATTGCTGTTTCATTTAAGGCATGTCAGCACTCCCATGCTCAGCCTCAGCTTTCCCATGGTCATCCTCAGGTTTCCTTCCCATGCTGACAACACCAAAGGCACCTTTCTGACATTCTCAGGCTCAGCTTCAAAATTACCAAGCTCAACCTCAGAAGTTCCCAAGCTCAGCCTCAAATTGACAGCAAACACGGAGGGAAATTTTGGCTTTTTAGCATTTAAGGGGCCTTCAAAATGGATTTGGTGCAATCTTCAAAGGCTCTTCCAGTTTCTCATTTCTTCTTTCTATGAAATGAAACATCACAATCTCATACAAGTTCTACCGAATTAAAACAATAATTCTACTCATTTCAAAATGGATTAGGTGCAATCTTCAAAGGCTCTTCCTGTTTCTCATTTATTCTTTTTCTGCAATGAAACAGCACAATCTAACGCAAGTTCTAAAGGATTAAAACAATAAACCTACGCATTTAATGATTAGATAAGCATAAAAGTGATTTAAATGAAGATCTAGGTAAAGAAAGTGTAAGATAGATACGAAGACATGTAGGCATACAAAACATTTATCAAGAGGGCTCGATGAAAACCATAATCTTGATTTAATGCATTTTTTCATTTGCTTGATGATTTAATGCAATTTTTCATTTGCTTGATGATTTAAAAATAATATTTTGTAGTCCTTCATAAGACATTGTGAAGTCTCTTTACATACTTATGTAACATGGGGGCAGAGTTTGATACATTCAAATTACCTGACGTGTCAGATCCTGGGTGATAAAATTATTCCATGATCTGCAAGAGGATTAGATGCATACATTTCCTATCATTGCACTACATGTTTGTTCTTGATTAATTCTTTTATTTGATCAAGGAAAAAGAAAGAGCATGCACTTTATAGGTAACTAAACTACTAATGCTTACAGAGAGAGAATATATCAAAGTTTTACTGGCTATATTTTAGTGTGTCCAAGTTTGCTTTCCATTTGTTTTAACATGTTTCAATTGTATATATTTGGTGTTGTATTGCTTTCTTTCAACTGATTAAAATGTTTTCAGTAGGGTTTTGACCGAGAAGGAAAGCTGCGAGCAATTTGTGGTGGTGGTCGATATGATCATTTATTCTCAACTTTTGGTGCTGATGATATTGCTGCTTGTGGTTTTGGGTTTGGTGATGCAGTTATAGTGGAAGTAAGTCTATAAGAGAAATTGAAAGCCACAATGTTATCTATAGTAAATCATTTTTGTGCATTCTCGTAAATTCTTTCTGCCTTAATCTATTACGTCTCTTCAAGTTTAGGACTAGGCAGTTTATACAGTGAAGCAGAATGTGAAAAACTATTGAATTCAATACTGTTATTGCTTAGCTATACCAATAGTTTGTTAGAAAGATTGTCTTTTGTGCCTTGGCAGTAGTACTGTTTTGTCTCACAGCAACATATCAACATATCAGCACAAATATCCATAGAAGGGGTTGGATTTCGATTTAAAAGTTCAATCTATGCAAGTCTAGAATTCTGGTCTTAGTAATCAGGAACTGATCACATTTGTTCTCCTCTTGAACTGTTTGACAGTGCCCCTTTGGGTACTTTTGCATTGTTAATATCAGAATATTCACTCAACAAAATCCGGAAACCTGAATAGTAGTGCTCAATTACAAATTTCCTACCTCCAACTCCAATTGGAAATGACGTACACTGTTGTTCTCATTATATATCAATTTAAAAAATTTCCATATTTCTTTTTCTGTAGAGTGTGAACACAATTAAGGTAAGAAATGCTTTCTGAATGTAATCTTTAAATGTGTTATTAATCTATCTCATTACAATCGTTTAAATAATAAAAAGAAAGTAACCGCTCTTTCCCATTCTCCTAAATGAGTGGGAAATCTCCTAACTGATCACGTTTCTAAAAATCAGCTCCTCAACCCCTAATAATAGGTCAACATAAGACCTTTATTTAACGGCATAAAATAAAAGACTTTTAACAATATTTAAACTTAAATAAAAACAGCATAAAAACCTTCTAACAATCCCTCCCTTAAACTAAATTAGTTTACTTCCGATGCTGCAATCATGCCCAACATACTCCTAATCTTCACAAACTACTCTAGCTTGAGTGGTTTAGTCATTATGTCAGCTATTTGATTTTGAGTGCTGCAGTGACTTAACTTGATTTTCCCTTCCTTAACTAGATCTCTTAAGAAATGAAATCTAACATCAATATGTTTGCTTCTGCCATGCAATACTGGATTCTCTGACAACTTAATAGCTGAATTGCTATCACACATAATCAAACTATGTTTTTGTCTTTTGAAACCTATGGTTTCCAAAATTCTCATGATCCAGATGCATTGACATGCACATGAAACTGCAGCTATGTATTCAAACTCCGTAGTAGATAATGTCACTATTGGTTGTTTTTTGGATGACCATGAAACCGCACCAGTTCCTAACGAAAAAACAAATCCTGATGTGCTCTTTCTATCATCTACATCACCTGCATAATCACTATCTGTATAGGCCATCAGAGTTATATCTTCTCCTTTCTTGTAAAGTATTCCCAGTTCTGTAGTTCCCTTTATATACCGTAGGATACGTTTGACAGCATGCCAATGAATCTCTGAAGGATTCTCCATGAATCTGCTAATGAGTCTAACCACATACATTAGGCCAGGTCCAGTCGCCGTTAGATACATGAGGCTTCCAACTGCTTGTTTGTAGAGTGTGGCATCTGCTTTAGGCCCTGCATCATTTTTGGATAATTTCATTCCTGGGACTATTGGGTTCTTGACTGCATTGCATTCCATCATATTAAACCGAGCCAAAACTTCCTGTGCATATTTCCTTTGAAATATAAAAATGCCATGTGAATTCTGCAAAACTTCAATTCCCAAAAAATACCTCATCTTCTCCAAATCAGTCATGTCAAAGGCTGACATCATAGACTCTTTAAACTCATCACACATACCTTTATCATTGCTGGTGTAAATCAAATCATCCACATATAGACTTACAATAAGAATTTTACCTTCCTTTGCTGACTTTGTGAACAAAGTGTGTTCGCAGAAACATCTTTCAAAGCCATTCTGCAAGAAATATGCTTCTATTTTGTTATACCATGCTCTAGGTGCTTGTTTGATTCCATAGAGTGCCTTCTTCAATTTATATACCTTTTCTTTCTCCCCCTTTTTGATGAATCCAGCTGGTTGTTGAACGTATATTTCCTCCTTCAGTTCTCCATGGAGGAATGCGCTTTTCACGTCTAGTTGAAATATGAACCATCCATTTTGTGCTGCCATAGATAGAATTATGCGAATAGTATCTAATTTGGCCACATTCTGCCTTTGTTTTCTTCAAATACAACATCCTTGCTGATTATTATTTTCTTTTTGATTGGATCAAAAAGTCTGTATGCCTTGGATTCATCACTGACTCCAAACAGAACACACAATCTGCTCTTGTTATCAAGCTTAACTCGCTGCTGATGTGGTGTGTGGACATGAGCAAGGCAACCAAACACACGAAAGTAATCAACAGATGGTTTTATTCCACTCCATGCTTCCTCTGGAGTCATATCTTGTACTGCAGATGTAGGACTTCTATTCAGAATGTGTGCACACCATTTTGTTGCTTCTGGCCAAAAGATTTTTGGAACCTATCTTCCAATCAGTATAGTGCGAACCATATTCATGATAGTTCTGTTTTTCCTTTCAGCAACTCCATTCTGCTGGGGAGTATAGGCAGCTGTTAGTTGCCTTCTTATCCCTTGATTTTTGCAAAATTCCTCAAATTCTTTTGAGCAAAATTCTCCTCCTCTATTAGTTCTTAAGCAAATAATGCTTTCTCCAACTTCTTTTTCAACTAGAGTCTTGAAGTTTTTGAACAAGGAGAACGTTTCAGACTTCTCACTCAGAAAATATAGCCAAGTTTTCCTTGTTAGATCATCAATAAAGCTTAAAAAATATCTCTTATTGCTGCTGGAAGTTGGTTTGATTGGCCCACACAAATCTGCATGAACAAGCTGCAGTTTCCTAGATGCTCGCCATTCTCCTTTCTTGGACATAGTGAGTCTGTGCTGTTTTCGTTCCAGACATTGTGTGCAAATTTCTTGAGGGGCTGTGATAGGAGGCAAACCTGTTACCATTTGCTTAGAAGCAAGATTGCTCAAACCATCATAGCTTAAGTGCCCGAGCCTGTTGTGCCAGAGTTGAGAATTGTTTTCTGCATTCATCTGAAAACACATATCTGTTCCCATGGTTGCTGTTAATACAAACATCCTGCTAGAATTCATTGGAATTTCCCATAGTATTCCTTTATCAGGATGTGTAATTGTGCAAGTATTGCTTATAATTTTGATGCTCAGCCCCTTTTCCTGAAGTTGTCCTATGCTCAATAAATTGTTTTTCAGTTCAGGAACGTAAGATACATGCATAATAACATGCATCAATCCATTTACCTCCATTCGAATACTCCCTTTCCCCATTACATTTATGTGAGTATCATTTCCCAGCTTGACTTTGCCTCTAAAGTTCTCATTTAACTCTGAGAACCATCCCTTGTTGCCACTCATGTGGTTGCTGCATCCTGAGTCCAAGAACCAATCAGTTTTCCTTCCTTCTTTGCTATTCACGAGAGCCATTAGTAAGATCTCTTCCTCATGTTCTTCCATTTCTGCATAATTTGCTTTCTTCTCCCACATTGGACATTCATTTTGAAAATGTCCAAGTTTATGGCATTTGAAACATTCAACTTCATTTTTGTTAAATGTTTGTCTCCCTCTTCCTCTACCTCGGAAGGCTCCCCTTGCTCTCCCTCTTCCTCTTCCTCTTCCATATTTCTCCTCAAATACAGTTTGCATAACCTGCTCTTCTTCCACTGAGCATGTCATTCGCTGCTCATGCACCAATAGACTACTTTGCAATTCATCTATAGTCATAGTGTTCATGTTCTCAATTGAGCATACTACATAATTGAATTTAGTAGTCATAGACCGCAAAATTTGTGCAGTTATGACACTCTCTTCTATTCTTTCTCCTGCCGCTTTCATGCTTTTGGCTATCTTTAAAGTTCGGCCAAAATATGAATTCACCGACTCTCCTTCCTTCATTTGCAATATCTCAAATTCCTTACGTAAGGCCTGCAACTGTGCACGTTTCACTCTTGTGGATCCTTGAAATTTCTGCTTCATGGAATCCCATATATTTTTGGACGTTTCATCATTTAGGATTGTGTCCAAAATCTCTCTATCTATTGCTTTATAGAGATAATTCTTTATCTTCAAATCTTTAAGCTGTTGTTCTTCCAGCCTTTTGAGATCCGCATCTGTTGCATTTGTTTTGTCTTGAACACCATCAGTTCCATGCTCCACCAAGCTCCAATACTCCTTAGAACGCAAGAAGTTTTACATTAACTTTGCCCAATGGTCATAGTGACCATCAAATTTTGGAATGGCAGTTTGGACATATTTTCCGTTTTCTGCCATTTCTAATAGCACTCTCAAATTTCCCAAAACTCACAATGTATCACTCTTCCCAACCCAATCCAGAAAGCAAAGCTCTCTAGTGTTTCTCTCTCTCATACCAAATTGTGAACACAATTAAGGTAAGAAATGCTTTCTAAATGTAATCTTTAAATGTGTTATTAATCTATCTGATTACAATCGTTTAAATAATAAAAAGAAAGTAACTGCTCTTTCCCATTCTCCTAAATGAGTGGGAAATCTCCTAACTGATCACGTTCCTAAAATTCAGCTCCTCAACCCCTAATAATAGGTCAACATAAGACCTTTATTTAACGGCATAAAATAAAAGACTTTTAACAATATTTAAACTTAAATAAAAACAGCATAAAAACCTTCTAACATAGAGAATGACCCTAGATTGCCCACTGTATGTGGTTCAATTGAACCTAATATCCAAGATAGGATACGTGCATCTTCAGCATCCCATGTTCAAAGTTCCTGGTTGGCTTTGGAAGTTGGACTAGTCCCATCAACATGACCCACAATTCCTTCCCTTTCACAAATGTTTTGAATTGAAATCATTTTTCCCATTGAATCAAAACAATAGAATTTTATCTAGACATAACAGAGAGGAGCACATTCCCACCAAACAAGATTTCAAGAATTTGAACACGAAGAACCCAAGAAAAAATTGGATTGGGACGTGCAAACAAGATGCAAGTGCTCCTAGAGCATAACGAGAGACTTAGGGTTTTAGAGCTGAAGCTCTGATACCTTATCAAATTTAACCGAATGACTCTCATCATGAGAGAATTCCCTTTAATAAGATATTTAATGTTATACAAGGAAACTTTGCCTAATACGTGACTAATTTACAGCCATTCAAAATTGTGAACTAATGAAATAAAACTAGTAAATTAGCAGGTAATATTATAGAGAAATTATTGGGGAATCAATAAGGAATAAATTAGGGATTTACTGTAGTGGTGATGAGTGACATAGAATTCGGGTTTGGTTCCAGAGAAGGAGCTTGAGAAATGGCTGCCACATGACCAGTGTCCTTCGTTGCCGTTACTAGAGTTATAAGTCTGTTTGTAGTCCAATTATTCGACCGTTCTAGCACTACCATAGTTCCATAACATGGCAATATTTACATCTTTGTCATAGGCACTGCGTGCAGGGAGACCTTTTATGTTAGCGCCATAGGCCACGATGATTTGTTTGTATGGCAAAATTTGGGTCTTCTGCCATGTTTTGTCATCTGCTATTGATAACCTTGCTGTAGTCAGATTCTTGTTGCAGTTGATATTCCTTCGACAGAGCCTCATCACTCACCTTGTACACCTCCATAGCTTTGACTGTTCTGGGTTAATGTATCTCAAATTTGTCTAGAATCTTTTGTTTTTGTTTCTAATTTTTGCATATTGTTGAGTACGAGGTCGTGGGGGTTGTAAGTGAGAGCTTGTGCTGGGAGTCCTCAACAAACCTATTGTAAATGCTTTGGCCAGACCAAAGACAAGTGTAATTTATAGATTGGCTTCCTTGAAAAATCAGTTACATGACTTAGTTCTTAGATGATGGAAAGGAGCCTTGCCCAAGAAAACACAACACAATGCTTTTTCTAAAGTTTAGGAAAACCAAAATGTCCCGATTGAGCATGTATGGTAAGAAGGAAATCTGTGTTGAAGCATGCTTGAGTGGTAGCTCCGGATATTGTAAAGGTCACTGAGACTTACATTTGACATCTGCTTCTTATAACAGTAGATAAAGAAAGAGAAGAGAGGGGACTAATTGGAGTCAACAGCATTCTCGACAACACCCAATCATGTGAAGCAGCTAACAATCTCACTGCACCGCTACCAATCATCTATTTTGAAGATTGTAGTGCAATTCCACCCCCCTACATGAAAGCATATCCATAAACAAAAAATAAAAATCAACACAAACATTTCAAGAGTTATTTACTAAGGTTCCATATGAGGGAAAGTCACTTTTGACGTCAGATTTGGAGGTTAGGATTTCAATTAGAGATGGGAAACTAGTGTGGTAGACGTGGATGTATGATATCATGGCGAAGACTAGATTAGTCCTACTGTGGATAAATATGGTGCACCGTAGACCAACCACACGAGTGGTTCACCGCAGCATTAGTCAGGCAAAATATTTTCTATTCATACATAATAAATGTATTGAATCTATATGTATAAACTTATCATCATATCCGTGTGTACTCAGACTAACAGTATTCAGTCCGTTGCTTCTTATGTCTGTTTTTTTATAACAGTTACTCAAAGAGAAAGGTCTGTTTCTTGTAAATCTCTATTATTACAGTTATGCTGCACAGAACTTTTGCTTAGGCTCGTGTTTCTTCTCCTTTGCCGATTTTGCTTGATGTCTTTCTTTTCTTGTAACGGTTGCTCATATAGAAAGGAATGTCTATTTTGTACATCTCTATTATAATAATTATGCTCCGGAGGACTTTTGCTTAGACTAGTGTGTCTCCAACTTTGTCAATTGTGCTTTATGTCTGTTTTTTGTGACAGTTGCTCAAAGAGAAGGGTTTGTTACCAGAGCTTAACTTGAACGTAGATGACATCGTGTGCGCATTGGATGAAGATCTTCAAGGACATGCTGCTATGGTTGCTAACATTCTCCGAGAGAAGGGGCATAGTGTTGAGTTGGTTTTGGAAAGCAAACAACTAAAATGGTATGGTTCTTTTTTCATTATTTTAGTTCCTTTTCTTAAAGCATACTTGAATTGTAGGTCTTCTGATATGGTGTACATAAACCATAATGTTTATTCTCTTCTAGGGTTTTTAAACGAGCAGCCCGAGTAAATGCGGAGCGGCTTGTATTAGTGGGGAATTCAGAATGGCAAAGAGGCGTAGTTGGTGTCAAAATTCTCTCTACTGCTGAACAGTACGAGGTTAAACTTGATGATCTCAAATAAATCAGATTTTTTTTTTCTGGTTTATGTATTTTCTCTTTATTATTGGTATTTAATTTACCTTTATTTATTCACACAGACCTTGAATACTTGTTTTACATGTGTGTGATTACTCACCTACATCCGTATATGGATATGTGATTGATTATTCATGACCAAAAGTGTCTGTTCTGTTTATATTATTCATCCAATTAGGCTGTTCACCCACATTCAATGATCCCCTCCCCATTTTTAATCTGTGTGTGCACCTGCAAGGACATGACCGATTTCTGGACTGTTGAAAAGGAAACAGAAGACTGATTTGGTGATAACAGGCGCTGAAATACACAAGAGTCACTTTATTTTATAGTATCGGCCGATAGCTATTAATAACGAGGATTCATTTTAATAACAGTATAACAACTGTTTTAGTGTATACAATCCTTTCCCAATTTTACCTTTTATTTATATATTTCATTTTTTAAGTTTTGTAAATATTTTATTTTAATAACAGTATATATTTCATTTTTTAAGTTTTGTAAATATTTTATAAACTCAGCTTTCTTCAATAAAAAATAAAATGTAATAAAATTACAAAAACCGTTCATTTTATAATTAATTTTATAAATATATATTTTTAAAAAAATAATATTTTATTTTAATCATTGTAATAAAATTAATATTTATTTTTTTATTGTAAGAAAAGGAATATATATATATGCGCATAGATATGTTTCATAGTAATGATAAATTAATATTTATTCTTATTCCATTTTATATTAAAAAACCTTTTCCAATAATCTTCTGGAATTTTCACTTTAAATTTCAAATGTAACTATTTGTTTAATTTTCATCTTCGGGCCTTTCTATTGCGGGTATGCCAATACATTTTCGTGGAAGTTCATGGATTTGGATTATTGATTTACCATCGCCCTTTTACTTTTTTAATGAGATATCTATTTATTTCATTAAGAAATTATTTCTATTTTAAATTGTAGCAAATTAGAAATATTTACGTAAATACTATTTGAAATTTAATTTATATAAAAAATTTGATTATAAATTTTTTAAATTAATTAAAATTATTTTTTTTTTGTGAACTTGCAATTATCTAATATTAAAATTTGATTCAATAATTAATCATGTCCTTATTTATTATTAAGAAATTTACTTTACTAAACACATTTAGCCTAATTTTTAAGCTTTGTTGTCTTAACTTTTTTAACATTATACTTTTAGCTACCTTTTCAACTTATTTTTAATTAATTTTACTAAGCAGAATTATAGTTTTTTTTATTAGTTTTCACTCTCGAGTTTTTTAAATAGGCCACTTTTGTTATTTTTTGGAGCAGGAGTTTGTTAATCTAAACTTCTTTTCTTAGTTTTCAGTGATTAATTTGTATGGAAAAGGTTGGGGAAAGATTTTACGTACTTTATGGTTCACTACAGAATCCTTAGCATTCTTCATAAATCTTTTTCTGAAAAACTAATCATAAAATCAAATAAACAAAGTTCTCCGAGTAATTATGGTTTTGTTCTATATGATTTTACAGAATTTTTGCCTTTTTGATGGATCCAAGTGTGCTAAAGTCTTTTCTCTTCAGCTGTTGGAGGTTAAAATAAACATGGATTGCTCAAGATGATATTTTGTATCAGTTGCTTTCAAAATTTGATTCTAAAATATTTTTTATAAAAGTCATGATAATATTTTAAAATGATGTTTTCAAACATCTCCACGTTGCATTGGTAATTAATTATACGACAATTGCATATTCATGTACAACTACGAATAAAATCTATATGATATTTTTCAATTTTTAAATACTATTACTCTAAATTACTAGTTAGCTTGTCCAACCATGACTACAAATAATATTTTTACTGAATCTCCATTCAGTTTTCAATATTTCTAAAAAAATAGCTTTCAATATGTTTTTATTTGCATTAGAGTCTGGTTTTAATGTCCAGCCCAACAAGTTGATAATTTCTTCATACACCCTAAAAAAACTTATGCTACACCCCTTTTTTAACATCCTAAAATACGTTTTCAAAATGTCAAAAAGAGGGTGTAGATGAGTTTTCGGGAGTGTATAATGTTAACGATGTTTATTCGTGCATCTCATCAAATTTCTTACTCCATCATTTCGGATTTTATTTTTTGAAATATACTAAATCATGTCTACAAACATTTTTCTGGAAAATACTCAACCACTTTTTTTGGAAGATACTCACCCATTCCTATTCTGGATAAAATTTTCCGAAAGTTTTGATTGAGTGCAGAAAGAAAATTGATAGGTGCAGCCTAATGTTAAACCCATTAAGCCCAAACAAAGATGTTTATGTGAATGATATTTGGGTTAAGAAAAATAACGGGTGGTGCAAAGAGCAAAGAGATAATGTAAATGACAAATCTGGACAAAGGTTTTTAAACATGTACAACATGGTCGATGTCTTAGTAGTTCCAAATTGAACGTGTACTTGGAAAATTGTTATTGGAGATGTAAATGAGTTCAGTTGTTTATGAACTATTTGAATTTTATTCTTTAAATATTTAGTCAAACTTGTTTATTTAATTGATTATTAATTAAACTAAGTTGACAATGACTTAAAAATGTTCGTCCAAAGCTGGTAAGTTCAAATTAACAACTTGTAAATCATTCATTTCTTTAAATTGCTGGTGATGGATGTTAGACACATATTTTAATAAATTATATAGTATTTACATGTTTATTAAATACTAAAATTATAGAACTAAATAATAATTTAATAAAATTTCATTAATATAAAAAAATTATAAACTAGGCATCCAAGCTACGTTTAAGGTTGCTTTTTGTAACAAGTTTAGTTTAATTTTTTTATTAGCATTGAAATGCCAATAAATATTCGTGCAGAAACATGCCAATTGTTTAAAAAGACAAAAACTTTAGAAAATACAAAAACTGCATGCCATGCCATGTTCGTTTGCTTTTGAAGGAGAACAACATGTCACGTTGAAATCAACCAACAAGGTGAATGAGTTTGAGCAGTTAATGTATGGAATCTTTTAAACAGATTACAAGGTTTGGTTCACAGTGCGAGTAGAAAGATATCTATCAGTAGATGAATTACATTTTAACTGATACTTTACTTCTTCTGAAGACTGGTTGAAAATAAGAGAAGAGAAAATTTGAACATTAAATTACAGAAGACGTAATCTGATTAAAGTTTTGAAAATGTGAAAGAGAAAGTTGAACTGGGTTGGGACGTAAGGGAGCCTAAACATCCTTAATGTTCCTGAAGAAGGCATCGAGCGTGCCTAATGTCAGTAGCCAGTGATGTAGGAAATCTTAGAAGTAGATATTGTATAATGAAAGGTTTGATTGGGGTGATAACAAGTTGTCTAGATTGTTGGGTGAATGGAACATATAATATGATGATTATGAAACCGTATGAGTCACAGCATGTGTTGTTGTCTGAAAATTTGTCGTTAAGTAAAATGGTTACCCAACTCACTATCATGAGCGTTGTTAACGTACCATGGAATATGTCATCTTCACAAAGCCATTTTCAATCCAACCCATTATGCTGCTACACTCACATTTCTTACTTTATAGTTTTAACAAATTAAAGGGACCAAGGTTTGGTCCCCATTACGGATAGCAAGCACTTGAGCACCATGCACACTCCTCTTTTCTGTCATTTTCCTGTGCTGTACTTGATTTTTGTGCCTCACTTGTCCACAAACTCATCCCACATTTAGATCCTTCTCCGATTCTCACCTGCTGTCTACTTCAATGCCATGCACGTTTGTGCCACCATCATGTGATCTTAGCTCAATAATGTTTGTCCCCTTCGTATGCCTTTGCCATTCCACCATCGGGATCATAACCAATCAATATTTAGGATTTCCATGAAAGGGATGCTGCATCATGTTGAGTGCCTGATTGTGATGTGTCTCAGATGGTCAAAGAGGTTAAAGTGCTACAAGATTCATGCCACCGCCACCGCTGTGCCATCAGTGTTGGAAAGTGATAGAATTTTAACACGACCATTTGTTGCCCTCAGAAAAATACTTTTTTCTTTTATTGTTAATAATATCCCATTTTGCACCTAGAAAACTGCTTGAGTAAAGCTAACTCTTGTTTACTTGCGTGACCTCAAGGCAATATATCTTGATTCAAAGAGGTTCAGTTTCAGCCTGATAGCAATGTTTTTTTTTTGGTAGTTGCTTAAATGTACTGCTACGTAAGGAGGTGTGAGCATTGGCATGCATTGTTGTTGATTCTTTGGAGGAAAAGTTGCCTTGAATAAATTAAAAAGGATGAGCATAGGTTCATCCATTTCAATATCGTTCCTGTATTTGTCTGTCATTTTCCTTAGTAACATTCATAAAGACAAGAAGATACATTCTTGAATTGGAAAGGAAAGAGGGGGTAGGGATGATACACAAACTATACTATGGTCAAAGCAAAAATGCCAATAATTATAATGGGTATATGGCTAATAATCCTGTAGCTGGTAATATCATTTGAATGGCTAGCCTTCTCTTTCATCATCTTTTGGTCTTGTTGAAGAACTTGAACCTGAGGCCATTCCAATGACTTGGGTGTGTGTGAACCTTTGCAACTGAATCATGCGTGCATAAATCCCATCGGGGTGATTTTTCAACAACTGTGAATGGGAGCCTTGCTCAGCCACTTTGCCATCATCAATCACAGCAATCAGATTGGCATTCCTTATAGTTGATAGCCTGTGTGCAACGATGATGGTTGTTTTTCCAGAGGAGGCACGGTCTAGAGCCTCCTGAACCGACCTCTCAGATTCAGCATCAAGTGCACTTGTGGCCTCATCAAGAAGCATAAGCTCAGCTTTCCTCACAAAAGCTCGAGCTACTGCTATTCTTTGCTTTTGTCCTCCGGATAGCTGAACACCTCTCTCCCCAACAAATGTTTTGTATCCATCAGGCAAAGCAGATATGAACTTGTGTGCATTGGCAAGAGTTGCAGCTTCAATTATCTCAGCTTCACTGGCTGACTCATGCCCATAAGCAATGTTTTCATAAATTGTAGTAGCAAACAAGCATGGCTCCTGAGGTACCACTGAAATGTGCCTTCTTAAGGACTTCAGATTGTATTTCCTTATGTCCTTGCCATCAATCATGACCCGACCAGATGTTGGATCATAGAATCTCTGTATAAGTGCAATAACTGAGCTCTTACCACAGCCACTAGGTCCTACAAGGGCAAGAGTTTTGCCAGCCCTTGCACGAAGACTGAGGTCTCGAAAAACTGGCATGTCAGGGCGAGTTGGATAGAAGAAATCTACATGCTTAAGTTCAACTTCACCACGGAGACGATCAGGAAAAGGAGTGGCATCTTGATCATCGGGTTCAATTTCAGTCCTACGGTCAAGGAGTTCAAAGACTGACTTCATGGCTCGGCCTCCTTTGATAAAGTCAGGAGCAAGTGTTAAAGTTTCAGCAGCACCGTTTGCAGAAACCATTAGGACCATAAAAACTCGGATTGTTTTAGAGAAGTCAGAGATGCCATGCTTCACTAGCCAAGAAGCATACCAAAGACCAAGTGCATAGGAAGCATAAAGTGCAAACTGAGCTACACCATATCCACTTCCAGAAATTTGTCCCTTCCAAAAGCAACGCTTTAGTGGAGCCTGGAGATTGGAGGTGAAAAGACCCACAATTTTTCTTTCTGAATTGAAGGCTGCAACAGTCCTTACATTGGCTATAGCTTCTCCTGCTAGTTGTGTAGCCTTCGCATGAGCAGCTTCCAGGTCACCAGAGAAACCAGTCATGAACATTTTCTGTACAACACACAAAAGAATACAAATGAAAACACAGAATTGAATCACAAAGAGTTTCAACAAAGAAATGTACAAAAAAACAAACCTGCAAAACAGTGGCTGCAACAACAATAGGGAAGACAGCTACGAGGACAAGGGCAAGGCGCCACTGCAACACAAAGCCTGCAGTACAGGCAACTAGCATAAGTGCAGTGTTCTGCACAATTACTGAAATTCGATCTCCAATGGCTGATCTGACATTGTTGGCATCAAGAGCCAGCCTTGCGGCAATCCTGGCACTCTCATTTTCCTCCTGATCAAACCACGCCATTTCATTTTTTAGCACCGCCGTAAGCATTTTCTCCCTCACACGTTTGGTAAGATTTTCCCCAACAATGTCCCAGAAGAAATGTTGCAGTGTGTTGAAGAGAAGTGCGGTTGATGAAAGTCCAATCAACAAGTAACAGTACTTTTCTATTTCACGGATCATGTATCTGTGGTCTGGATTGTAGTACACACTGAGGACAGCACTAAGAACATAAGCAAAGAAGGCACTGAGAGATCCACAAATAACAGATCCTATGGAGCCAATCAAAGCATAAAGCCATTCGGGAGAGTTCATTTTTGCAAGTCTCCAGAAGGAACTAGCTTGCTCCTTGAAAGCCAGCTTTTCAAGCCTGTAATTTGAATGTGATGCATCTAGGGAGAGACTAAAATCAGATGTAGAGAAATCAGACAGCCTACGCGAGTATGGTGACCGTCCGTAAGAAGAATTCCTAGCAATTATTGGTGAGCTGACAGAGTTTCTGGCACTTGAAGGCCTGCAAATGAAAATTTAGTGGCCAAATGATGAATAATCTTTCGTAAACTGTGAAAATTAACTTCAATCAGTTTTTTCA
Source organism: Vigna angularis (assembly GCF_016808095.1). Taxonomy (NCBI): domain Eukaryota; kingdom Viridiplantae; phylum Streptophyta; class Magnoliopsida; order Fabales; family Fabaceae; genus Vigna; species Vigna angularis. Next base: position 44,214,758 of record NC_068971.1, read on the forward strand.
AAGAATGCCAATGCAGAATATTAGTGAAAGCTACCTTGCACTGCTCTTTCTGGCATTACTCATGGCAGTTTCATGAGCCATCTCCTGCATCTTTATAAGCTTGGCATAGACTCCATTTTCACCTTTTGAGAACAGCTCATCATGAGTTCCAATTTCAGAAACACTTCCTTGCTGAAGAACAGCAACAAGATCAGCTTTGCGAATTGTGGAGAGGCGATGGGCAATGACAAGAGTTGTTCTGCCAATCATGAACCGGTCAAGGGCTTCTTGCACCAGTTTTTCTGACTCTGAGTCCAATGCACTTGTTGCTTCATCTAGGAGAAGAATTGCAGGGTTTTTCAGCATTGCCCTTGCTATTGCTATTCTCTGTTTTTGCCCTCCAGAAAGTTGCAGCCCTCTTTCTCCGACCTGCCAAAACAATACATTTTAACTTCATCAGACATCAGTCTAACAATTTTTCATTTTCAAAGCCTATGTTCAGATTGATAAAAAGAGGTGGAGTGAAATAAAATAAAATGAAACGACATTATTTGACAATGTTTGGCATGTTTAAGACAGATGAAATGGAATGGAATCTACTAAAATGTATTCTAATTCATTTCATACAATATCTATTCATATTTCTTACACAAATTCCCAGACATTGGACGGAAACAACAACTCCATGATTCTCTTACCATTTCATCCACTTCCAGAACAAGTGAAGGAAAACATTACCTGGATCTATCTATCTATCTATCATAAAATAATCAAGCAATGGAATTGTATTTTTATTCAATTCAGTTAAACTTTCATCCTACTCCACTCATCTTTTTGCACAGAGGTTAAGACTCTTGTTCCTTGGAGGGGAATAAGGTTACTCTCAATGAAAAAGTCCAGGACTAAAATTGTGAATATACTACCTCTTTCTGTCTCATCATCTTTAAGTTATATTATATGATTCCTTCTTTCAGTCAACAATAATTAGTTTATTAAGAGTCATATCCATAAGTTATATATATACTCTAGTGGAGTCTAATTGAGAAGAATTTTCATGGTCTTCATTTTTTGTTATATCCCGAGTATTTCCAGGTTGGTCGGTTGTCATGTCCTTATTTAAGAATGAACATGCACGTTGACAGAAGCATGTTACCCTCTTTGCCTTTTTGAGATGCAACGCATGAACATGCACTTCCTGGCTTTGACTTCTGAACAAATCTCATTTTTATATATTTTTAAATGAAGATGAGGTCTGTTTGTTGACCAAATAAATGTAAATAGTCCAGACAATACTCTATTTTTGTGGTGCTAATTACCAATTGTAACAATTCTGGAGGTAAATACATTTATATTTTATCATCCACTTTTTCTATTTTGCAACATATATTTTATTTTATACAATTTATAATAGAAAGTGACTGATAAGTGAGACAACCGTGGAAACAATCAAATGCTTCTTCTGTAGTTCCACACCAAAGATTCAAAAATCCATGGATGTGGACTGGCTAAAAAGGGCCATCGTCAATCATCACTGCACATGCAATTACTGAAGCCATTTTCATAAAACACAGATGGCTAACCTGGGTTTCATAGCCTTCAGGAAGTTTAATGATGAAGGAATGCGCATTAGCAACCCTAGCAGCTTCTTCAATCTCAACCTGGTTTGCATCAGGCCTACCCAACAGTATATTTTCTCGTATTGTGGTTGCAAACAAAGCTGGCTCTTGGCTCACTAATCCTATCTGCTGCCTCAACCATCTAAGCTTCAAAGTTTTAATGTCATGCCCATCTAATAGAACTTGTCCTGCACACATTTTTTTTTTTCTCAATATTAAAACTTCAATCTCAAAAAGTTCAAACAAACTAGTCAAACTTTGCACAGCACACTGAAACTCTAATTTTGAAAGTTTACCTGAAGTTGGGTCATAGAATCTCTCAATGAGGGAGACAACAGTGCTCTTACCAGAGCCGCTGCTACCCACGAGAGCTATGGTTTTGCCAGCAGGCACATTCAAGGAGAAATCATTGAGAATCCGAACCTCTGGCCTAGATGGGTAAGAAAAGTCTACATTTTTCAGTTCCACAAGTCCAGTAACAGTCTCTAGTTCAATGCCAGATTCGCTATTTCGATCAATACTCGGCTTGTGATCAATTATACGGAAAATCTTTGCAGCAGCTACTCTGGCCTTCGTAAATGCAGCCATGCTTGGTGCAGATTGCCCCAAACCCCTGTGTGTACAACAATCAAATCCTTAAACATGTTACTATTATAAACCTTAAAAATGAATGGTTGTTCAATGGCCATAACACGAAAATGCAGAGTACTAGGACTCACAATCCACCGATCATAACAGCAAACATGGTTGCAATGGCAAGTCCTCCATTGGTGGCATGGTGCCTAACAAGATAACCTCCATACCATAGCAGAAGCGCATAACAGCAGAAAACAACAAAGTAGGTGGCCCCCAATCCCATTCCCTTTGCGAACCCAGTTTTGTAACCAAGCTTCTGTGCAACCCTCAAGGCTGATGAATAGGCCTGTAATGCTCTGGACTCCCCAACGAAGGCCAGCACCACTCGGATTTGTGCAACCGTCTGCAATGCAAAAACAATGAGAGAAGTAATGTAATGCTGATTCAAATCAAATTCAATAAACAGAGTTTCTCAACTTTGTTCTACTCTTGAGTCTTACCTGTTCCACAATGTTGCCAGCTTGAGCGAGAGCTTCCTGGCTCTTGCCAGAGAGCTTGGCCAAGGTGGTGGTGTGAATGCCTCCAATCACAGCTATCATAGGAACAACAGCAAGAGTGACCAGAGCCAATTGCCACACAGCAGTGAAACCCACAACAAAGCCAGAAACAAACGTAGCCATGTAGTGGATGAAATTCCCCAACTGCACATCAACCACCAACCATCAAAAAAAGAAAAAAAAAAAAAACTAGTTCAAATCTAATGGCAAAGCCAAACAAAGTAAAAGAAATCTTCAACTTGTTACTGCACCTTCTCACTAATGGCATCCTGGACCATGACAGCATCGCTGTTGATGGCGAAAACAACATCGGAAGTCCGCACATCGGTATCGAAGAACTGAATGTCCTGGTTCAACGCAGTCTCCAGATACTTGATTCTCATCTTGGTGGATTGACGCTCCCCACTCCACATCCAACACGAAATCTCTGCAACAACTCCAAACCCATCAATGAAAATTCAAAGCCAAAAACCAGAAACAAAGCATAGAGACGCAATTCAATTCAACTCACTCACCTGCCCAGGATGATGCCCATATTGCAGCCCCCACCACCAGGAAGTAAAATGCATACTGCAAAAATATCACACAACACAACTCATTCACATCAACTCCAACAACAAGAAAAAACACCCAACTCTAACAATACTCCCGAGTTTCGTTTGTGATGGTTGTTATGTTTAATTGTTACCTTAACCACTTCCTGAGTCATCTTGTCCACATCATTAGCATTGGAGCCAAAGGAATTGACAAGATCCGCAAAGAAGCGAAGAAATATAGGCAGTGAACAGCCGTGCACAACTGCTCCAACCGTTCCAATTCCCATGAGAACATAATCCAACCCATCAGCGAATCTGAAAAGCTCTCCGAACCCAACAGAGGGAACACTCTCTGCCTTCTCCCCACCAATGGAACCACCGTTCACAGTAACCGCAGCAGCAGCAGCAGCATCTTTGTTGGGTTGTTCACGAGCAGTCTCCATTTCCCTTGGAACTTGGTCTTGTTGTTGTTGTGAAGTTGCAGCATCAGGAACAAGCTCAAGGCCTTGCATTTCTGACCATTTCCACTGCTCTATGGTTTTTATCTCCTCAGAATCTTTTGACATTTGCAGAATTGTTTATGCACACTTCCCACCCTCCCCTCTCTACTTTATTGTCTCACTCTACCACTCCTAACTCATGCTAGTACTGCTAACCAACTCTTCTGGTCTCTCGTAATATCTCTTTCTCTATTATTTATTATTATCGGTGGAACTATTTTGATCTGGCTAAAGCTTCTTAATTTCACTCCTTTTATTCTTCATTCTTCTCGTTGTTCGTCCAGGGAGTTATGGGCACATTCTTTCCTTCCTAGATTATCTTCTTCTTGAGTTGAGTTGAGTTTAGTGAGTGTTAAGTTAAGTGGGTTAACGTGGAGTTTTCCTGTAAAAAATACCGAAAGTGACACATGGTGAGAACCTAGACAGAGAAAAGTTTGGAGACATTCATTGAGATGATGAGATAGAGAGAGAAAGAGAGAGAGTTTTGAATTTCCACCCGACAATCAACACTGTTCTCACTAAACTTCGAGATCAATTTTTGACTCTATCATATGCAATACAGAACAGGATTATAGTATTATTCTTGTACGTATTTTTCACATTTTCACTTTTAGAATAACAATAGGTTTCACACGTTGAAAAGTCCCTCACCGTTTAAATCTTTTTATTGGATCTGTAAATTTAAAATGTTATCATCTTTTATATTTCTCTGATGCTTAAAGTTAATAAAACTGCCACAATTAATTTTTAACGATTTTAAACTGCATTACAGTTTAACTCCAATATTCAACCATTATCTTTTAATTTAAAAGTAGTTTTCTTTAACATGGTTCCTTTTCTTAATGGAATAATTTCTTGGTAAAAAAAAATAATTAGCAGGATGCCGAATTTATTCTTGAAGTTAATAATTTACAAAAATTTCTGCTTTGCACCTTTGTCACATCTCTTCCTCTTTGTGCGCCACTTTTCTCTACTCCAACCCACAAAACCTAAAAAAAGAAAAAAGAAAACACGTCACATAAAAGAACAGCCATTTTTTTTTCAAGAATAAAGCATTCATGCACATGATCTACCACCAATTATTTTTATGCTCTCTACCCAGATAAATAATTTTAAAAGGGTGTTGCGGTTTTGAAATCTATGTGCAAAAAATAATTAAAATGGTTAACCCAGAAACGTGTTTGTTCTTAGGCTGCAAAGCTAAACGTGGAAACCCATATTTCCAGTAACATTAAAACCATGAAACATTTTAGGAATCTTATGTACTGAAGATGAAGAAAGCCAAGTACTTGCACCACATTCGTCAGGCAATCCTCAACGTATCTGGGGATTCCTCCAATTTTTCAGAATTGTATAGTGAAAAAGACAGCAAATAATGATTTTTTAAGTGGGAACTATATCTTCTAGTAGAGTTTAATTAAAATATTAGGAATTTAGAACCATCATCATCATTATTATTATTATTATTATTATTTTTCACATTTTGAATCTTCAAATAGTAAAATTAACGTCTACTCCATCAGAGACTATAAAGTAAAGCAGCATCTTACAATTACATCACGCTCTGAGTTTGATTAAGATCAGCTAGAACAGCAACAGCAGGGTCAGCTCCTCTTTTTAGCTTAAAAACAATAACGTGTCTGAACTTCTGACACTGTTAAATTCCTTTTAGCTTTTGAGACTCTTTTCCTTTTTTTCCCATTTGCAATTAGTGACATGACATTTTGGCAAGGCAATAATTAAACCAATATAATATTAATATACACAATAACATATTTTCTTTTCTATTTTTTTAAGATTGACGTGAAACCGAAGGAAACCAAACCAGTAAGGAAGAATGGCTGAACATATTAGTATTATTGTAAAGAAAAGAGGAAAAAATAGAAAGGGGTACGTTGGATTTCTCTGTTTTCTTCTTTTTCACGCTTACCGTACAGCGATGTTTCTGGTGGAACCAGAAAAAGAGTGAGGAATTGTAAAGAGCATCATCTCACCATTGCAGTTCCTTCTACAAAATATTAATGGTAATTCCTTTTCTCTTGTGTTTGCATGTTTACTATGCTATAATGCAATTCTGTAGTTAATGCATTATGTAATTAATTTTGGTTGTACTAATGAAAAGCTTCTCACTTATTTAATTCAGATTTCCTAATGAAAAAACATTCACAGTTAATGAAATAAAACAATAACATTTAATTCACACTTTATTGCCTTTTTACTTTCGGACAATTATTAATAAATAGTTCAATTCTGTCTCTCATTTTAAAATATATGTAATTATTTTGTGTTAAAATTTAAGTAAATTGGGGAAGTTAATTACTAACACTTTTAAAATTCACCAAAAAAGTTGCAACTGATAACGTTGTCATATGTCAATTTACACTACACAGAAAATATAAAATGAAATTGATTTAAAAAAAATCAGAGGTTAAATTACTTTGATGCTTAATATCGTTACAAAATTTAATTTAATATAATAAACAATAAGGGAAAAAAAAGGTAAACCTTTAGTTTAGATATTATTAATATAATATATTTTTACATGATATTTTTTATATTTCTTTGTCACACACCCACCAAACCCAAGCATAAGATTAGACTATTAATAATATTGAAAATTATACACTATTATTCGGTAATAAAATATTCATAAAAATTAAGTTCCCAAACTTAAAGTTTATGTTAATGTACGAGAAAAATCTTATAATCAAAGACTAAAATATAAAACTGACAGAATATAAAAGAATTAAAAAAAAGAGAGTTTAAAAGGTAGTGAGAAAACTAGTTCCCACTCAAATTGTAAGTTTTACATTATGATTCGATCTTAAATATACTAAATTTATTCACTTTTGTAATAATTGTTTTAAAAGTCATACGCTAACATGATATTTAACCTTTTAAATGGATAATTAAATCTATTCACATATAGTGACATTTACTAGACTTGAGAATAATAAATTATTATTATTAAATTTTTTAAAGTATTTTATTAAATTTCACATAATGATATTTTTAATTCACATATAGTTGTTAAATTTACTTTCAAAACCTCTCAAATTCATGTAAACAAAGTGTAAATGTTAGTGTAACTTCTATATTAGATATAATAAAAAAATTGAGTATTTTATTAAATTAAAAATTAATAAATTTATTATTTTGGATATTAATTTTTTATATGAATTGAAATATTAAATCTACTTAATAAATCTATCTGTTAATTGAATTTTAAATTAAGATATATTCTAACTCATTTTGATATTATGTTAAAAAATAAATTTTAGATTTAATTGAATTTTAAAAATTGATTTATAAAATGAAGTTTATATTTATTATATATTTTAAACGGACTTTATTATTAATTGACGTATAACTTTTAACAGTTTAACAAAAACTTGTGATGAAAAAGAAAAAAATAATGTGAACGGTTGAGATAAGATGGCAATGACATAGTGATAGAGTGAGAGTTGAAAAAAGTGTATGAATGGGAGTAGGAATACGTACAGAGAGATGTAGATGTAACAGCTTATGTGTATATAAATGGAATGTGGAAGACTGCAACAGAAACCGGAAAGTCGTAAAATGCAAGCTGAAAAAGTGAATTTCTGCTTTGCTTTTTTTTCTCTCTTTAACTTCTTCCCAACGCCATGCACTGCATGCATAACTTATTTACTTCCTCTTTTAAACTAATAGTTCAAAAATACTTGAATTTTCTCTTTTAATTTAATTCAATCTGTTGGATTGAATTAAGTAATGAATTTAATAATTGGATGATGTTGGATGGTATACTTACTTTCATGAATGGAAGAGTACTATGCACTGAGTTGGTAACCTCAATTCCCAAAATAAATTTTAACAGCTTTAGATCATAACAAATAATCAATTCCATATATATTTTACTCAATCATGAGATTGAAAATTTTCAAACAGACACTTCAATGTTTTAAATAAGATTCACCTGCCATTTTCTCCCACATTTTTATAGGTCCTTCTCTGTTTTGACTACGAATTATGGTAATCATAAAGAAGAATGAAAGTTAGTTAGCTCAGTAGTTTATTTTGAAATTAATCAATACATGGCTTAAAGTGAGAGAGAATGATAACATAATGCATTAAAATTTTAGGTTGAATGGAATTTTATCTATAAATACTTTTTTTTTATGTGGATGCATATGCAATAAGTGATATTGATAAATTAAAATAATATATACAAATTAAATGTAACTTTAGTATTTAATCTTCATGCAAAATTTTAGAATTTATAGTATAGGAGATCTTCTTTCTTTCTTATACGCGAGTCTATCATTTTTATCTCGCACATAAACAAATTATATAAAACAACATGATGTTCTTAGTCATAAACAACAATAACTCTTAATGCTCTTAAAGAAAAATATCGAAAACTATGGATTTGATGTATGCTTTAAAAGTACTCTATTTCTAATAACTTTTCTCTTCCCATTGCCTTTGGATAAAATACTTTAGTTTACATTTTGAATGATCACCATAAATCTATATAGGGTTCATAAAATATACGATTCGATTGCCCCAAAATCAGAAAATGGAAGATATTATAAGGTGTTCGAAGTTTAAATTGAGGATTATGTGATTTGGCCCCACTAATAGAGAGGATGAAGATTCTTAAGAGGTAGGATTTGTAGGACACAGAAAAGAAAGGGGAACATATATTAATATACTATGGTGAAGAATTCCACTTTGAGAAAAATTTGATCAATCAATTCCTTGTCTTGAGCGTTACATAAGAAATAAAATAGGGTTTGATGATAGAGGTATGGCCCTCCCATTCATACAAGAAGTCCAACATCCAATGAGAATGAGATAAAATAAAGGAAAAAGTCAAATAAATTTCCACATTGTTTGTTAAAAGATTAGGTGAAAAGAAAAAGGGGTCGGTGATCAAACTTCCATAAAAAAAGTAAACTAATTAACACACCACAATGATATTTTATTCTCTCATAATGAGCCAAGTTTGGGTAGAGAGAATTACATTGAATTGAAAAGGTCAAAAAGGGGTAATAGAGAGAGGTAAACTATGATGGCTGAAAGGCCTAAGGGTGATGTCCATAATTGATTTTTGCATACTTGTGCCATAGATTAGACCATTAAAGTTAACCCAAATACAACAAATACTCAAGTATCCACTCAAATACTTCTCTCAAAAGTGGTGTTTTGTGACACTAATTATGCCATTCCATTGTCTTTCTTGTGGCTGGCACTGCACAAATTGTGTATATTTAAACCATAAAAAATAGATCATGTGATCTTAATTATTAAGTTATTTTCATTCCATGCCTTCCATACACAACTTCTCTCACAAGGTACATCCTAACCACTGAACTAGTGACAGCAGTTACTGGTCCCACACCGAATTTTCAACTTAGCGGTCTACTCTTGGATATCTATGTATTTGTAATATTCTTTTGAAATATTTTTATTTTTATCAATTAAAAACAATTTTGATTGGCAAAGATTTTTTATTTATGAATTACAGGAATCATTATTGCAAGGGTCATATGTATTATTTATTTGATGAATAGTATATTAATTACATCCAAGTAGAGAAACAAGAGTATAGCATAAGGCAACAACTTTATCTATCAATGACCAAATTAACATAATGTCTGAAAAGGGGTAATATGTGTTTGCAATTATATGTTTTGTCAGCTTAGAGATGAGTTATCAACATTTCCATGCACCCCTGTTCAATGCTTCTATATATTTCATCATACATACCGTTTTTTTTTTTAATAAATATTTAATCTCAATTTTAGAGCCTCATTCACATACTAAATTTTAAAGACAAAGAGTTATGAGTATCTAGAAAAAACTTAAAAAGGAATTCATAACATCAGTAAAAATACGATTAATTTATAGATAAAATTAACAACGTTTAATTTAAAATTTCCTATTTTATATATGATATTAGTATATTTTTAATTTGAAATTTTAAGAGGATCAAATCTATGGGTATTTTGGTTTTATATATAATCCAAATTTCTTATTTTTATTTAAAGAAAGATTGTGTAAACTTTTAGTATGAAGTTAGAAGAGAAATTGTGAAAAATTCTAGTATAAAATTAAGAGTAGAGATAAGTGAATTGAGTATATGAGTAGAAAGACTTACAAATTCATTATTTTAAGATTTTAGGTTGAATTTAATGTTATAATGTTAATAATAAAATTAATCATATCTTTACAACTAGGCAATGAAGCTTAGGATTGTTTTTCTTACCTAATTATTTAGTTGATTCCTACTTTGATGTTGCTTTGATTTTTGTTTCAATTGCATTTTAAAGTTTGTTAAACGTTTTAATAAGTTTTTTTCCGTTAATGTCCTTAAAATATTTAAGGATCATGTAATTATGCATAATTATTTGGCAAGTGATACATGATACATAATTATTTTGGTGTGAATGAAATTTGGATTTTTTTCTTGATCCTCTTTCTGATGAGTACAAAAAAAGTCTCACATCAAATAAAATAAGAGATGGACATGAGTTTATATACACATAAGATACTCTCATTGATAAGAGGCTTTTTGGAGTGGTACCAAAAGCAAATCCGTGAGGGCTTGACTCAAAACGGACAATAACTTACCAGTATGAAGATCTATGTGTGTGTTGAACCTCCCTACACTTTCTTCTTCTACCCACCATTACCATTTTAACACCTTAGTCATTGTCACATTATTCATATTCTTCTCTAAAACCCATGGAGGGAGTTACTGGTGGTGTCTCTTAGTGTTCACTATTCAACTAAAGCCTTTTTTGGCTAAAATCTGAAATTGGAGAGTTCTTTATCAATTTGGAATTTTATTTATTTATTTTTGAGCACTATGTTTATTGTTATCTATTAAGGGGATATGAAGGTGTGGGATGATGAGTGATTTTAGGGTAATTGATGGAGTGAACAATGAAGGGGTGTGTGGGGTGAGTGAACACTGTATAGATAGTGAAGAAATAAAAGGAAGAGAGAAAGAGTTGACCACATGGCAGTATGGGAAGATTTTAGAAAACTTTCTCACATATCTATTACATTTTACCATATCACTGCTTTCTTAATATTGTTTCTGAAAATCTAACATAAAATATTTGATTAAAGCATTTTAACAAATTTTAGGACGCGAAAAATCAAAGTCGTGAGCAATTTAAAACTTTCTCATTAAAGTGAGATCAACCGACTAATGAAGCCTTTGTTTTTTCTTTCAATGTTAATAACCAAAAAGTGAGAAGATGATGACTGATATTTATGAAACCAGAAATCATAAAAAGTTATTTTTGCTTAATCATTGTTTATAATATTTACACTACCATAGAACAGGTTTTTCAAGTATGATATTTTTTGTTTTTTTTTATGTATGTTAATTTGGTATTGATTTAAATTATGTTAGACAAAATTTTCGAAGTAAATTTACGTCAATCCTGATAGTACCTAACATAAATTTAAAAAAGATAGTTTTGGCTTAAAAGCATAACCTAAAATGCAAAAAAAAAAAAATATCAATTGTAATGACTTTGTTTAATATACATGAAACATAAATTACAACAATATGCAAAATGTGAGAGAATCACAATGAAAATATTCAAAGCATCTAATTCTTTATAGTTGAGCATACATCGCGTGATGTAATTGATCTATTTTACACTAATGAATGCTTTGTCGAAAACATTTCATGGTGAAACTGGTCATTTACAGGTCATTTATCATGAATCAAAAGTCATTTATTATTCATCGTGACAAAGTAGTTATGAAAGATACTAATAATATGAAATGACATAAAAAATAAAATAAAAGATTGAGGATCAAATATTTCTAATTGGATTGGAGACTGATGTTGAACAAGTTGGTCAAAAATCTTGAGAGAAAAAAATATAGTTTGATTTAGAAAAATTATATGCTTTGATATGAAGATTTAAAGAACAATTTTAAAAATAAACTATATAATTTCTAATTTTACAATGGAACAAATAAAGTAATAGATATAAAAGTTATGAGAAAGGTAACTGATGGACATCAAGAATCAATTGTAAAAAATCATATGTTTAATTTAATTATATTAACTTAGTCAGAATACTGAACTTGTACGTAGTTTAATTGATATCTTTTGTTTATTGACTTTAAAAAATAAAGGCAAAATATAATTTATAAATTTAATGCTTATGTTTACTACTAAAATTAGAGAGTTATTGTCTTTGAGTGCTTCTCACTCCTCTTTTTGAATAGGTTATTTTCAGTTTCTATTATTTTTTCGAAACTGCTCCATCAACTCAATCAATTAAATATTCATAGTTAAACGAAAATTGTTTCTACTAATTTTAAAATAAATGTGATTTCTGTTTCATTCTATCTAGTCTCTCAATTAAGAAAATCATGAAAATAACATGTTAGAAGTTGATGATTATTCTTTTTATATTTTAAGATTATGAACAAGCAACCGATATACTTGAAAGAAAAAAAGAAAGTAATACATATATATAAGTTTACTGTTGGAAAATGGTAAGAGCCTTATTCTTCTTTTCTCGTAACTACTCCATTGAAATTCCAGTTGAAAGGAATGTTATATTTTTTTTTCCTGAGTAACAGCTCCATTGAAGTTACAATTAAAACGAAAATAAAATATATACATATAAAAAGTTTCCCGTTTAATCTTTAAAATTACAAATTTAACATTTATATTCACAGTTAAAATGAAAACATATTTATCAACTAGTGCTTTGGAGGTTCCATTTCTTTCAATAAAGTTTCTTCATAAAATTTGGCAATTCCTTATAACGAAGTATAACATATATGGGTTTTCCCCACTAATGAACTGGTAAGTTAAACTTTTTTATTTATCATTACTAAAATATATAATTTATAATATTCTTTAAATGATATAAATACATAAATATCTTATAATTTAAATTATAAAAACGTATAAATTATGTACCATTAGGGACCGGGCAGCGTATAGACCGGACGTCCGTGTGGCTAATGACTACTCAATTACGCGACCTTGCCACTCGTCGTCCGGATGAATAACAACTCATCAGATTGCCCATATGGGTCGGCCGGCTGTAAGACCTAATATCAGGAGGCCGGCCGGCCATACCGCCTATACCATTAGGGACCGGGCAGCGTATAGACCGGACATCCGTGTGGCTAATGACTATCCAATTACATGACCTTGCCACTCATCATCCGGATGAATAACAACTCATCAGATCGCCCATATGGGCCGGCCGATTGTAAGACCTAATATCAGGAGGCCGGTCCACCATACCGCCAATTAACCAGATTAGGATTAAGATTAGGGTGTTGCTCCCTCCACCACCACACCTTTCTCCCTCCACCTCCCATTTACTATTTTGTCCCTCAGTAAAATTTTATTTTTAGGGTTATTATTTTTTAATTTTACCCATTCACAACCTATTTCACTAATAACCTATTCTAGTCTCGTACATGAGTAAAATATTTTTCTTTCATTTTAACATTATATTTCTTCCTCTCTTTCTTTCGTCATTGTGAGATACTACAAGTTGCAAAGGTTGGTGGTGGTGGAAAGAATTATCAAGCAGTCTCCCTCTCGTGGTGCAGTATCGCTCTCGTGGTGTAGTGCATGGAGTGGTGCAGTATCGCTCTCGTGGTGTAGTGCATGGAGTGGTGCAGTGCGTGTCGTGCTTCCTCGTATTCGAATAAACCTTGAAATAAAACCTTAAAATAAAAAACGTAACCTTTAAACGGATGTCAACATCCTTCAACGGATGTCAACATCCTTCAACGGATGTCAACATCCTTCAACGGATGTCAACATCCGTTTAAGGAAAAACGAATGTCAACATCCGTTTAAGGAAAAACGGATGTCGACATCCGTTTTACCTTAAACGGATGTTGACATCCGTTGAAGATCTGGTTGATGCTCTGGACGCTCCTCGATGTTCCTCCACACCACAGCGGCGACGCTCCTTCACACCACGGCGACAATGGAAGCTTTCAAACCAAAAAAAAAACTGGGAAGAAAAAGGAATGGAAGTGCGGGAGGTGGGGAGGTGAAACGAAAATGGAGAAAGGGGAAGAGAGTTACGTGGATGGGTGCTGGGAAAGTAAAATTAGGTTTCAAATTATTTAAAATAGGGTAAAAGTAAAAATCTTTTTAACTTAAGGATATAATTGTATTTAAAATAATGTTGGGAGGTGGAGGAAGTATAGGGTGGTGGTGGAGGGAACAACACCCTTAAGATTAAGGTAAGTAGCTGCTAAAAGCTATTGGGCCGAATTTGGGCCGTGATTAACTTTTCACTAATCCCAAACCCATAACAAAAACTATAAATACAGGTCAAAAGGTGAGTGGTAGATAGGTTGCATTCACTGCACATTTATTACTGTTCTATTAAAAACGCCACTGTTCTCAGAGTGACTTTGACATCGGAAAATCCTTGACAGGTTCCCTCAAACGAGAAAGAGTGGACCGAAAAAAAGGAAGCGAAACCGGAAGACGAAGAGACTAGAAGAGCAAAGTGTGGAGGTGTTTGACGACTCAGCCGCCCTGCAACCGAAACAAATTATAAGGTGTGAGATATTGTAAAACTCATCCCATAATTGCCACTTATTATTTTAATATATAATTCGAGTCTAGACTCAGGCAACCAAGTCAAAATTCTGATATGTACATACATATTTGCTTTTGTTTATCGTCCAAATTCTGATATTTTTTCTCTGCCTGGGAATGCGAATTTGGTTACAAAGGGTTGATGATTCGTGTTTAATAAGAATGTGTTCCCACCATAGAACATTGTTTATGATTTTGAAGTGAGACGAGACAATAACCTCGTTTGTGGTGTAATATTTTTTGTGGTGTCCTCTCATGTGTTGTTGTTCGAATTGAAATTTGGGAAAGAGACATGAAAGATTTTCTCAAGAGTTGACAAGCATAGAGGTGTCTGAAAATCCCAAGTTCCCAACCTGGCCATCTCACTGCAGAATTGTCCAAACTCTCAACAACCATGCATGACTTTCGAAACCCCTCCTTTTGATAACTTACTCACTAATTTATATCTTCTCTCATATCAGAACCAACTTTTGCCTTTAAAATTCCTTTTCAACCTTTTCTTTGATTAAAGCGCTACCTAATAATGGCAAATAATGTCAAAATCCCAGCAATTATCAGTGCCAAATCTTGTCATCAACACTTGGATTTTGTAGCCAAAATTTCCACCAACAGACATGCATGGACATCCCTGTGACAACCTGATATCTTAGTTGTTCTTAATTTTATTATATAAATTAATGATAGTGATAAATATACACTAGTAATATTTTATTGTAATAGCTTATATTATATATATAATTGTAAAAAAGATGAGTACATATATTCCCTAGCTACGCAAGTAGGAAACTGAGGTCATGTTACAACTTGGAATATTCTCTTGATAATTTTTAAAACTTGTATGGATATAAATGATCCGTGCATATGAATGATCACACTTTTCTAAAGAATATAACGTTGGTGTGTTTAAGAAGGTGAAATAATCGAGATAGGGTGACATTTGAGTCTTTCTTTCAACGAGTGCTTCTAGGTTGTCCACATCTTTGTCTCTGGGCACTTACTTAGTGGTTGAGTGGTCATTTTAAAGCTCAATTTCAAGAAAAACTTTAAAATCTTTGTTTGTTTGTTTTCCCTAAGATTTTAAGCATCTTATCATTTTCTTTTTTTACTAAATATTGATTTCAAATATCTTCCGCCTTTATTTAGATTAATTAATTTAATTGTTTTAAATTGTAAAGCCTTAATTTGGATAGGGTAATATAATTTCTACTCTATATTAATTTTAAATATATAATGTCAGAGAAGGTATATAGATGCGAGATACGAGAGAATATAAATATCTTTAAACACTTTAAATTTCTTACAAAAGTGAAATACCTTCTAAGAAAACTTTAAAATTTGAGCATTATTTTCAATGAATATGATCAAGTATTGCTTACAAAATATATAAAATTTAACAGAATTCTTAATTAATGTGAAAATAAATATTTTATTTACATTTTTTTACTTGAAAAACAACTCATCGTTTAAGTACTACTTATACTTCATCTTTTTTATTATAGGCTTTTTCATCCAAATCAAAGAAATTATGGATTCTCTTTATATATATTTTTTAGAGTGTCGTATAAGGTTCATTTTAGAAAGAAAGAAATATAATAATTTTTTTTCCTTTAAAGAAATGTGTATAATATTTTTTATTTTGCTTTTTTTTTAATTTCTATATCACAATAATTGAATATTCCTAAATTGATTAAAAATTAGGTAAAAAGTAAGTGCATAGATCAATAATTAATATTGCGTTGACTTTCAAAGATTACAGTTAAATAAATATTTATAATCAAATAAAAAGAAATCTTTGAAAAATACGTAAAGATATTGTTGTAAAAAACGAACAATACAAAAGTAGAACTGTCAGAAATCATAAACTAGTCCAATTGGATAAGGTAGATATTGATGAAAAAGAGAAAGGTAGTAGTAACTCATTGGTGAATGAGGTACTTTTTACCAATAATGAATGTATAATTTAATCTTGGTATTAAAAAGAAGAAAGTAATGCAATGTAAGTTGGTTTCACTATCACAAGCAAGAAACAATTAATTAATTAATTAATGAAAGAAGCAGAGGAATATTCCAGGTTGTTCTGAGCTGCATCAAAAGATATAAATCCAGCAAAGGGTCACTGAAAAAAGGAGTGATTTTTAAACTGAAGATCTTCATCTCACTAACATATTCCTTAGAGGTGCCAAAAACACAATAAAGCAGATACAATGATAAAAGAAATTTGATTACAAAAACATTATTACCAACTCATTCCCTCCATTTGTCAGCATATGCAAATGCTTCATCTTAAAGTACCTCAACCTTCCCTTTAGTGTCTGTAACAACATATTTTTCCAGCTTGCTTATGATACCCTCATGCTAACACAATAATGTTCTCTACCTCACTCTATCATTTGCTTCCCATTAGGTTTTTTCATCTCTTTTTCAAATAATTCAGAAACCCTTTTGTGGATTCCTATAGTTAAGAATCAAACAAAGGTCTTCCTTTTTGTGTAACAGGTATCCTCATACTGAGAAAAATCCTACCTAAGATATTTCATTCTTCCTAAAGTGGTCTGCCCACGATATATACATATACATATACATATTAATTTATGTGTTTTTTTTTTTCTCATAAGGTGAGTTGGGACAGAAGAAGTGGAGAAGCCACATGGCTCCTCAGGTATCTTATTTAATTCCTGCAAGTACAGGTGTTTGATTTTAACGGATGTTTAAAATTTAAATTGCTTTATTGCTGCACATGTCTGTCCTTCTAATTTAAGGTTGTCTAATTTCAAAGAATAGTTATGGTATGATAATTAATTTGGACTTGTAGGTGCTAAATGTACAAGTTCTATTTTGCTAGATGCAAGTTTCACGGTTTATCTGTCAACATGGAAAAAAGGTAAATTTATGTCACGTGAATAAGTTTTGATGTTTAAGATGTTGACCAAATAAAACCCAGATTAAGTTAGTATATATATGCATGGAAATATAATTAATTAAAGAGTTGGTTTGAAATCCCATATACTTTATATATGTTTGGTGGAAAAAAAGGTTGAGGGAAGGAGAATCTTCTCTTGTAAAGTTTTGAATGAAAAAAATAAAGAAATGAGATGAATTGAAGAAGGTTAAAAAGTATATATATAATTGGTGGCATTGATTGGTGAAGTGAGGGCAAAGGGACAAAATAATTTGAAGATGAGAAAAGGTAGGGAAAAGAGTTGGGTGTGATCCAAGATGGCATAGTGTGTGCTGTTGTTGTTCGTTTTAATCATCAAAAACTATTTGTTTCATAGTGCCACTTGGTTTTGGTCTTCATGTGTCCATTTGGTTGTAGGCACTTCAAATAAAATAGTTAGCTTTTTTATTACATGTTTGAAAAATATCATAAATACTTAATTCAAATTAATGATTAATATAAAATATTCCATCAAAATACTAAATATTTTCTTTCTTGCCTCGTGAATGTAGTAGTGGCTTTACTAACAAAATTCTGTGTTAATAATGAACAAATCACAGTTCAGAATAACATGGCATCAATTGCTATTTGTTAGTCAATAAAGAAGTATGATATATTATGATATTGTTGTGTTTAATATTTTGGTTGTGCATATTAACATTTAAACTAAATTAGCCGAGTAAAACCAACTATATTATTAAAAACTCTACTAAATTAAAAGGTAATTTGTTTGAACTGAACTGAATTAGTTTAGATAAATTGAACTGAAAATTATTTCAGACGAAATAAACGAAAATTAGTTGAGATGAACTAAACTGAATTATATTTTTGTTCTATTAAACTGCACTATACTAAATTGTACTAAATTTGTTTTCCATCTTGACATACAACACAATTTTGAGATGGACAAAATATGTCAAAGGTCGAAATGAGTTTTGTTGGAGCAAAGATCGAGGATCAACCTGATCTAAGTTCGACATGAGTCATTTGAAGTTAAAATTTAAACTAAAATTTAATTAAATTCGATTGAATGGGCCATATAGCCAAAATTTGGTGAGACATTTACGTTCAAAACTCAATTAAGTCAGTCTCAACCAAAATTCAATCGAGTTGACTTCTGTCAAAAATTGACTGAATTTGGCTTAATTGGCTCTAACCAAAATTTGGTCAAGCCAGCAATGATCATATTAAACTACAGTCTCAGACTAATTTACTAAATTATAACTTTAAAGATTTAATTCTTTAAAACTTAATTATGTACAATTCAATTTTTAGTTTAAATAATTTATAATTTTTTATTATATAATACTCTTAATTAATAATTCAATACAATTCAATTAATTTTATATATGATTACATAAAATCATACAACAAACACTAAGGTCTGGACAACAATACGTGTCTTTCTATTTTTTTTAATTATCCTTAATCGTTGTCATTGGTGATCAATAATAATTTTGTTTATATTATTTTTTCAATCCCATTTTTATTTTTGGCAAGAATTTAAATTTTTTTCTTGTACTCTATTATTAGTAATTCTTTTTCTAGTTATTACTCATTGACAAATTTGTTTGTATTCTTTTGTCTAGTCCTATTTTTATTTTAGGAAAAAAAAGTCAATCTTTTTTCTTATACTCTATTAGTAATTTTTCTCATTCAAGATTCTAATACATAAATATTTTAGTTGTTTTGCATAAAACCTACCTACTTGCTTTTTGTTTCATCAATAATCAAATTAAACAGACACGTTACAATTAACCAAATGCATTATATAACTACACAAAAATACACTGGTGGGATAAACAATAAAAGATGGCGTAAAGAGCAAAACTATAACAGATGTTGGGATGACAACGGGTCGGATCGGGTCGGGCACGGATAGTGTTTATTCGTAATCCGACAAAAAAAATTCACTCGCTACCCGATCCGCTATCTGCACGGATACCCGCTTAAAAAATATCCGCGGGTATTTTAAAACCCGCGGATACCCGTGGATATCCGCGGATACCCGCAAATATTTAAAAAAAATATATTTTAATAAATTATTAAAATAATTTAAATAGAATTACAAAAAATATATAAAATATAATATAAATTAAATTAAATTTAAATTTAAATTCAATTTTAATTAAATTTAATCTTGTAAAATATAAATTAATGTTAATTTTAATTAAATTTAACTTAATAAAATATAAATTAAATTTTTATTTTTATTTTTTGCGGGTAGCGGGTATCCGCGGATACGGATAGTATAATACCCGCACCCGACCCGTTTATAAGCGGGTATTAAAATATCCGCTACCCGCGGGTTGCGGGTAGTAAATATCTGCGGGTATTAACTATTTGTCGCGGATTTTATCCGCGGATATCCGCCGGTGCGGATTTTTTTTCCATCCCTAAACAGATGACACATATGCAATAAGGTAATATAGAATAAGAATAAAGAGGAAAAAAAGAAGAAAAAATAAAGGTTTAATACCCAATTTTGTCCCCAGTTTAGTCTATAAATCTCAATTTAGTCCCTCGTTAGAAAAGTAATTGTAATGGATCCTTACTTGTAAATTTGTGAGTCATGTTAGTCCCTTCCATTAAATATAAGCAAACGGAGTTAATGGGATGATGATTTGGCAGTAGTTAATGGTTAGGTGTCAAAACGCAATTGTGTGCGTGCTTACGTGTTGTTGTCAAAACACAATTTATCCCCAATTTCTAATAAAACCCAATTTCTGTAACAGTTGCCCTAACTTTGTTTCTATGTAACAGCTGCCCCCCGCCAAACCGGCCACCGCGAAGAGGCCCTCCGCCTGGTCCATGACGTCGCCGGCGACCCCAAGCGCCACCAGGGTCGCGGCTGGCCGCGGCGTCAGATCTTCTCTCTTGCCCCATTTCCGTGCGATAGAGGAGAAGCCCCTTGGGTCTGAGAACGACATTGGTCGTCGCCTGGGCAAGCCCGACCACCATGAGCCACGAGCCAGGACGCCGCAAGTTGCAGCGTCAAGGCCCTCCTCTCCCTCCGATTTGGCGCGAGCTCTCTCCCTTCTCCGTCGAACACCGCCTGAGAAAGCCCAGACGTCTCGAACCAGGACGCCGCCAACGCCACAAATCACGGCCAAGGTTGCCGCCGGTCGCCGCACCCCAAGCATCGTCTTTCGGGCCACGAGCAAAATCAGTCGCCATCAACGAAACTGGCCACCATTGTCCTCGCCGAAATTTGCTTCCTCATCGGCGTCGTCAGCACCATTCTCCTCCCTCCCCATTCGAGAGTCCTTCTCTCAAATGCCAAACGTCTCCAGCAACACCACCGTCGATGTCGAGGACGAAAGCATCTTTCCTTCTTTTTTTCTCATCCTTTTTTATTTACTGGTTAGTTTGGTATTGATTGATTCGTTCGATGTTTTGTCTACTGGGGTTGGAAACTATGAGTGTGTGTTGAGTGCATATGAGTGTGAGTGTGAGTAGTCATGGCCGTTTTGGAATTAATCTGATGAATGTTGTAGCATAGAAATGTTGAGGGAGATCTTGTTAGATAGAAAAACTATTTCTGCCTTCTGTTTTGCTTTATGAAAATGCGTCTGCTATTCCAGTTTGCTTTTATTTGCATGTTTTCTAGGTGCTAAAGGGGTATGAAGTGTTGATGTTAGGGAAGTGTATTCCCAACTTAGGGACCCAAACTTCTCTAATTCAACACACGTAAGCACACACACAATTGCGTTTTGACACCTAACCACTAACTACTGCCACATCATCATCCCATTACTCTGTTTGCTTATATTTAACGGAAGGGAATAACTTGACTCACAAATTTACAAGTAAGGATCCATTACAATTACTTTTCTAACGAGGGACTAAATTGAGATTTTCGAACCAAACTGGGGACAAAATCGGGTATTAAACCAAAAATAAATATACCACAAGAAGAATGTGAAGAGAATAAAACAACAAAAGTTGTATAAAAAAGACATATAATGATGTTTATTAAAAAAAACTGACATAGTAAATACATATAATAACGTTACAGTGATGTGAAAATAAGTTGTAAACTGCGAGCCAATCCGGTTCACCATGAGAATTTGAGTCCGGTTAGGTTTGAAAAAAATGTAACTTTTTTATGCGGATTAATTTTCAACCCGGCTCACCGGGTTGAAATCGTGGTGAGCCGGGTTGACTCACCAACCCAATAATTTAATTTAGTTATTTATTATTTTATGTTTCAATATTATTAATTAGTATTTTTTTATTATATGGTAGATGGTGATAAAGAAGATGTTTCAAGAGAGAAAAATATTATAAATTTATGTATTTAAGATTCTAATATTATAAATGGACAAGTGATACAAAAATTATCAATATTAAAAACTTATTTATTCGCCTTTTGTACATGTTTTTGGCTTACGCTTGGATTGTATGATATTTTTTTTATTATTTTGAATTATCTTTAGAGTTTAATATCATTTTAGTGAACGTTTATTTATATTTGAATTAAAAAAATTATAATTTTTTTTATTTTAAAAATAACTTATAACCAAATGAGTGACTGAATCAACCCATTTAACCCACCAATTCGTAATGAGTCGAGTCAGGTTCGAATTTTTTCAACTCGTTAATAAATGAGTCGGGTTGAGTTGACTCACTAAGTGATCCGAGTTGGACTGATACACTAAGTAACCAACCTTCGAACCAGATCGAGTCAAGTTACATGGTTTAATAGCTTTACGTTATAATAACATTTTAAAATTTAATTGTCGGTCGGTGTATATACACACTAGTGAAAGTCTTACCTGCATATGTTTTTATTTTTGTTTTTGCTAAAAATATAATAAAATTATAACTACAAAAATAAATATAAATTATTTTTTTAATTTATAAATAATTGTTATTTAGTTTTTAGATGATTTTTATTTATTTAATTTAGAAAAATGGTTAAATTTAGAAAAATAATTAAATTTAAAAAATCAGTTAAATTTAAATATAGCGGTAACTTAAAAAAAATGAGCACAAAAAAGAATTATATATTTATATATATATATATATATATATATATATATATATATATATATATATATATATATATATATATAGATAGATAGATAGATACTAACTATTATCAGTATAATTATCCTAAGAAAAATACACATTCTACAACACCACCTTTATAATTGTAGTTGAAAAATTCACCTTCATTTTAAAAATATCTTTTTATTATTAATGATATGTCAATTAATGTTACAAAAATGGTTGTCATTAACTAATTTGACACCTGTATTTATTTAACCATGTAGACCAATTGAAAATTTACTAAAACAAATTTAACTTAGAACATACAGTATATGGTTAGAGGGAGACACTTAACATTAAAAATAAAAACAAAATCATGATCAGGGAGACACTTAACATTAAAAGCATATTAAAATGTAACAACTTATTTTATCAGTAAAATATTATTTTTTATGAGTATGTGTTTGAGTAAAAAACATATATAAATGAAAAATAATCTATAAATTGAGACTTTGGAGAAAATATACAATAATTTGTATAAGTTTGTTTCACATCTTAAATTTTTGTAAATTATATGTTTACTTCAATTTATTTATTTTTTAGAAATAAATAAATAAAACTTGTGAAAGTTGGTCTCAACATTAAAGATGTTTGAAGCAATAATATCCAACATGAATGAAGTTCTTTGGATATGGATAAGTGAACATTATGAGATTATTTTCTATCGAAAAAGTTTATTCTTAAGTTCGAATGATGATATTTTAATGCTTTCTTTGAATTACCATTAATGGAACGTATAAAAGTTATGCTTTTTATAATGAGGATTTTTGTTGATGTAGTTGGATTGAGATAGAATTTTGTGTTTTTGACGAGTTTTAGGAACGTAACTTACCGATTCATGAACTCTTGTGTTCTTGAACTTATTGTTTGAATTAATTTTAATATATAGTTCAAAAACTAGAAGATTAAACTTTTTTAAAAGAAATTCAAATATTAATATGAATTCCAAAATATGGTCATGTATTAGAATTGGTGTATTGGATGATTCTTCCATTAGTCATATGCAAAAAGGTTAATTTT
Source organism: Vigna angularis (assembly GCF_016808095.1). Classification (NCBI taxonomy): domain Eukaryota; kingdom Viridiplantae; phylum Streptophyta; class Magnoliopsida; order Fabales; family Fabaceae; genus Vigna; species Vigna angularis. The sequence goes on from NC_068971.1 coordinate 44,238,141, forward strand.
AATTCAGATCTCATTTAATGAGTTACTTAGGAGAGTGATTGATCAAGAAACAAACTGATCAGCCATCGAACAGATCGATTAATCTTAATGTTGATCGACTTAAAGATAAAATATTATTATCCAAGATTAGGCCGTGATTAGATCAATGATAATTAAAAGTCTATCCTAAAACCTATAAATATAGGTGATTTTGCATTTATTACGTCGTTAATTTTTCAAGTGCTAATCTTAAACTAATTTTGGTCCCAAAAGTCTTCTATAGATACCCTCTAGACGGTTTGGACGAACCGTGAGACTGAAAATATAGATTTCAAAACAACTTTCAAATCTTATACGACTCACCAGACCTTGGACAGTTAACCTCGACCTTATGGACAATTATAAAAAGAAGAAGTAACATCCTAATTATTCTTATTCATTGCATTATAAAAAAAATTGAAAATCATAAACAATTTCAGTTTAAATAATAGTTGATTATTAGATTCGGACATTACAACAAATATCTATACATATATAATATATTGTGTGTGTGAGTGTGCGAGCCATAAAATAATGTTCCGTTACCTAAAATAATTTTTATACTTTTTAAATTTATTATATTTTTTACATTTTAATTAATATTTTATTCCACTAAATATGTGTGTCTTGAAATATTATTACATGTATATTTTTATAATTTAAATATAATTATTATACACAATCGAAATATATTATACAGTGGGATAACGCATTGGAGATATTTAGAGGCACAATGCTTAATATGTGAAGGCGATAAGTTTGAAAAGGGTTGCATAAAATAAAGGCAGAAAAAAAATTGTCTTTATTTTTTATTTTGTATGGAGTCAATTATTAGTATTTATTGGTGAAGAAGTTTACCTCAGAAGCTCTTGTACATTCTGTTACATCCCAGGAAATCAACTTAGAAAAAATAGGCTTTGAAAGCATATGATGTTGTTTGAAGTTCCTTTTGAATGTGTTGCCTATATAATTTATTCTCCATCTCTTTTAGAAGTGATGTCGTGATCATACACTTGAATAGAATCACTTTATGCATGATTCATAATAAAGGATAGCATAGTAGCTTGAAAATGACGATGACATGGTTTGTGGCATTTCCTTTCTTGCATTTAAGCAAGAGTGTAGATGGTCACATAAAGGTAGGAAGATGTAACATTACTAGCTAGCCAGCCACCTATCTACATCATTCAATGAAGAAAACAAAGGGTGGCCCTTCAATGTGGTAGTAGACATGTGCCACCCACAAACAACCCATGATTTGGCTAAGATTCACATCTCTCAGGATCAAATTCAGCCTTCAACATATACATATTTCATCATGGGTTCATATGAAAATGATGTTTTAAAACACACAACATAATTGATGGCACAAATGGACAGCTCTAGTACTTTGTGTTTATTAGCACCAGGAAAATTTTGATAAGGTTGCGGCCTTGCAGGATCCTTATGATGCACAAACCCTTGTCTCCACACTTGGGTTTCGGAGTCACTTTCTGATGGCAACTGAAATCAACCATAACAGATTCAAACCATGTGAAAACTGCATTAAAGTTTAGTTGGGGGAAGTGAAAAATGGAGAACTGTGCTTTGACCCAAAACAATCGCCTATTTACCAAATTCTTACGTGTTAGGTTTCACCAATATCTCAGATCAGGCAAATCCTGGTCATTTTTTTTTTCTGTTCTTTTTACATCAGAATCATAAAATATAGCATGTTTGGTTGGTCAGAGACGAAAGAAGTTAGGCATTTTTCTGGTAGAGTAGATAAGGAGTTACTGCATGAAGGGATAAGATAAGAAAGTTTTCTTTTTGATCTTTCTTTCTTTGTCAGAAACAATACATTGCAAGTAATATGTTTGTTTCTTGTTCTGAAATAAGAAAATGATAAAAGCAGCATTTGGGTATTTTGTGTATGAAATTGCTGAAAAGAGAAAAAGGAAAGCAGATATTGTTGTAATTAGCCATAAAAAAGAGAGCATAAAACGTATTTATTCGGAAATGTGTCTGAAATTTGGTGGTGTGGGGAAGGATATACTGTGAGGCAGAGATGTGAATCGGAACAAGTTAGTTATAAACTGAGATGGGATTGAGAATTAATTGGCGGGGCCAAGAGTTGAAAAGCTGAAAAGTTAAGGGTCATGGCGTGGACTATGTATGCCAATTGGGTAAAGAAAGAAAAAAAGGAGAATGAAAAGAAGGTGCCATGTGCTCAACTGAATTATTGAACCACAGGAATGTGGCCTAATACCATCTCATGTCTATATCTTCAAGGTGGGTGGGGAAAAGTGCCACAATCATTTTACACCACTTCTCACCTCAATACTACCTTTACAAATCAACTACATCTAACTCCTAAATTATCCATTTTCAACTAAAAAGGATTTTGGAAGAACAACAATGTTGAAAATCTTGGATCGATTAATATATGTATCAATTAATATATGTAAGTAAACGTAAACTTCATCTTGTAAATCGATTTTGTGAAACTGAATTAGATTTAAGGTCTATTTTTTAATATATTATATATAAATAGGTGTAAACCTTACAGATTTATTTTTGACATTATTTCACAAGACCTTTTAACAATGAAGGTATCTTATATGAATATAAACTTATATTCATCTTTTGTTTTTTTATCTAATGTGAGACTTTGTTTATACTCGAATAACTATTAAACTTTATTTATCTAACATGAGACTTTGTTATATTTTCACTATAAAAATAAATTGATTTTATGAAATCGAGTTAGGTTATTTGTCAAGATCATTACATTTTATTCTTTTAGTCAACTTAAATATCACCTTCATCGGTCCTACATTTCTCAACAAAACAGTCATTCCCAACTTAAAGCATTTTTTTTTTCTTGTTTGAATCTGGGCTTGGAGAAGGAGGTGGAATTTGGCTGAAGCCCATTTGTTAGTGTTGCATGGAGGAATGGTGAGGACAGGGAGAATGTTCCATAATGGAGAGTGTGTGAGTCGAAGGAAGAAGTTGTCAGAGAATGGTGGGTGGTAAAGAAGACCTATTTCAAACACCCTTTTTTACTTTCCTGCCGCTAACTGCACTCTCCTTCTTTTTCCCTCTCAACCTTTCTTATGTCGTCAATCAAGGAATGTTGTTTCCTTTTACATCATCAACAACACTCACAATATATTCCCAACAATTTCTGCTCTTTTTACCTTTTTGTCGGCAAACAACATCATTTTTTTCACAATCTTCTTGAATGTAAAATAACAAAGAAAGCCCAATAAAGCAAAATTTAATCGAGCAAACTACAAGATTCCACAAAAGCATAAGAAAAATAATAGTAAATTGTATTTATACACGCTTAATTTTACAGTTAAATTAAAAGTTCTGAAATTTAGGTGATTCGAAACAGAAGTGTAGAAACTATATACTGTTATAAACAGATAAACGCTGCTGTTGAAAAATATACCATTTTTCAATTTGATCAGTTTCCAAATAACAAGTAGTGATTTAAAATTCCTAAAAAGTCTATTATTGAGTCTGGTACAAGATTGTGCCGAATAAAGTCCAATGCAGATACACCAATGAAACAAAAAAGGCCGATACAAAAATTATGAGAACTGAATTTTATGTGAGCCCATTTAGAAAACTTGCATTGTTTACAACCAAACAAAAAACACCAAATCCACAAAGCATCTTTTGGATGTTGCTCCTTCCACCACCCTATGTGCTCCCAACATCTCCCCACTTTTTTTCTATTCCAAAAATATCCTATACCTCCCCACAATCTTACTGTAACGAGTTTTCTTCACTTTCATTTTTCCTAAATAATCTCTCTCTTTCTCTCTCTACATTGGAGCATTCACATGGCAAATATATCCGTTGAAATCAACAATGTCTCTGTCACCCTAAATTATAGTCTTTTATCTCTTGAAAAATTTCAAATTATAACGCAATGATATCTGTCTGAAAATTTGTTTAATGTGCAAAATATCCAATAATCTCTGTTAAGAACATAATTATAGAATTTGTCCTCTTAATTATATTTTTCATATCCATATTATTTAGCACTTATTAAGGTTTTACTGTTAAAGAATCCATAATGAAAGGTTTTATACAAAAGTTCCAGAGGAGCATGTTTCATGGCATTGGGTTTGGAGATATTTCCAAAGTCCTTAACTACTCTAAAAGCACTTATTAAGGTTTGGAGATAGTTCCTGATGCACTATCCAGTGGCCATGCTGCCTCCGCATCACATGCAACTGAGAAAGTTTTGCAAAACTCGATATGTGTGTACGGATGTTGATATACGTGCACGGATGTTAATATCCGTTAATTGAAAGAAAAAAATGAAATAGGGAGGTGCAGCGAGCAGTGTGGTGGTGGTGGAGGGAGTAACTCTCCATCTTTTTTTATCATCTTTTCTTCTAGTTTGTGTCTCTTTTTTTATCATTTTTATATTACACGTTTTATTACCTACTTCTAATATTCATAAAACAGTTTACCTTTAACTAGTGTTTCGGTTAAACACATGGTGCATTATTTAACTATCTAATTAACATTATTAAACACATGGTGCATTATTTTACAAGATCCAATGTGACATGAAAGCGGATGAACTGGCTGCCATATAAAAATTATACTTACATACTACTTTGATTCTTCTTTTTGTTTAGTTTTTCTAACGTTGTCTTAGTTATTTTTTTCTTAATCAAGTTTTAGTTTCCGTTAATTTCGTTTAATTTATTTCTTTTAACTATATTTAAATAGTTAATAAAATATAATGTGTGTTACGTATCAATTTATAATTTTTTTTAATTATTATTATTATTATCTTCATTTTTTATTTAAAGAAAAATTGTTCATGTTTCAGTATTATGTCGTGTGTGTTTTATATGTAATCTAGTCTTTATATTTTTTTTATTTTGATTTAATTTAATTTTAACCTTTTTTAAATAGAACAATTTTCCTTTTCTTCAAATTGAAATTAAATTAAATTTTTATGCAAATGTTATATTGATATTTTTATTAAAATTCATATTTTTATTAAATATTTCTAAAATTACTTTTAAACAAACTCTAACTATATTATTAAATAAAGTTAGAGATAATTTAAAATTAGAAGGAAAATCTTCTTATTTTTATACTCTAACTCTATTTTTAACATGTATAAAAATCAAACACGGTCTTTTTAATCAAGTTTAACCTTATTTTTTAAGATAACAAAAATCAAACATAAATCTAATAATTATATAAAAAATCTAATAATTATATAAAAATGTAAATATTACATTTAAGAAACATTTAATAAAAATGTAGATATTATATTTATATAAAATTTAAAAAGGATCGGAGAGAGAAAAAATTACTCAATTTTAAACAAAATTAGAACTAAATTAAATATAAAATATTAATACATGACAAAATTATTTATATGTGATACGATATTGACTTGTCAAGTAAACAACTAAATAAAATTAAAAAAAAAACAACGAAATGACATGTAATTGTTTACAATACATTAATTATTTAAACACAGATAATAAAAATGATAAATTAAACTAAAAAAAGAAAACTAATACCATTGAAAAAATTTGATTGAAAACTGGAATCAAAGTAATATTTATGTCTAAAAAACAATATAAAAGAAAATGTTGAATGTTTTTTTGTTGTATTTTAAGTATTTTCATTTGTTTAAAATTATTATAATATAAAATAAAACATTTTTTATTTTCAAAATTATTATACAAATTCCATTTCACGTCCTATTTAAATAATTTTTAACCTCATTAGATATTTTAATTACTTTTTCCCTACTATCCTCTCACATATAAACTATAACACATGGTACATAAAAAAAGAGTAATAAACTATAACATATGGTGACTACCATTACATTGTTTATCCTATCGAATCTTGACATTCTTTATATATGCATGGTGGCGAAGGCTCATTGTTAAAGGATTATTATTTATTTTTCGTTACCAAGTTTTGCTTTAACTTTACTTCAATTACCTTTTGCTATTGGCTCGAAAGATGTTTTCACATTTGATGTATGAGTTCATGATAAATATGTATTAATGACAAATGTAAGAATTGGTCAATACTACCGACTTTCGTACAATTGTTAGGTGTTTGAAAAGAAAAAGAAAAACAAGGATGGGATGTGTTGACATCGTAGTTTCTGACAACCTATTAAAAGTGTTGTTAGTGGTTATTTGTAACAAGTGTCTAAGTTAACTTTAAACAAAAGTAAAATTCAGAGAAATATATAAGCATGAAAAGTCAGAAAATTGAACTGGATTAAAAGGTTAGAAGATAAATTTTGAAAAGAAAGATGGCCAAATATGGAAACCTAAACCGAACTTAAAACAAAAATATATAACTTTTTCTGCTGTCAATTGAAATTTATTCTCATAAAAAATATAATAATATAAAAAAATGGGTTAGCATATTGCTATTTGTAGTCTTTCAATATTTTAATAATTTTGGTTTATATTCCTACTTTCTAAATATTATATATATATATATATATATATATATATATATATATATATATATATATATAATATAGTATGTCAAAAATTTTAAAGAGAAAAAATAATACACATAAAAATTTATATATTTAGTTATTATCACAAATATAATAAAAATTAATACATAATTTAGTATAATCATATCTTAAAATATAATACATATTTAAAGAATTTTCTTTCTTTCTTTAAAATTTTGAACTTATCAATAATTAAAACAAAACTAAACTACCATTTTTACTGAGTATATAACATGGCAAAAAAATAAATTACATCATTAATTAGAAAATATTGTAGTCATTAAAGAAAATTTTTAAAACTTATCATAATCTAATAAAAAATTCAAAGACATAATTACTAAAAAATATATGATAATGAACTCACAGTTTAAAACTAATTATAAAATAACATATAATATATTACTTTTTATTCTATATTTATAAAAAAATTAATTACAATTAATCTCCCTTATTTTGAATATACATAGGGTCCTCTATTTAAAATAAAAGAAATATGGATTAAATCCAAAATACAAATAAAAAATAATAACAAACTAACTAAAGATAAAAGATAAATATAAAATAAAAATAATATATCTAACACTCCCCTTAACCTCGTGCATACAAATCGTATGTATCAAGCTTGTTACTAATATAATTCGTAAAGAATTAATGAAAATATTTGCTTCTGCAACACCAAATTGGTAATGATTTGCAAGACGACATAAAAAATGAAATATCAACCCAAAAGACTCTCCTGGACAACAAATCTAGGAGATTGCTCCATGTAAATCTCTTCTTGCAAATCGTCTCTGAGGAATGCCACCAGTGGATAAAGAGGTAATTACCAGTGGATAAAGAGGTAATTGTTGGAGAGTCACCACAGCTATAAATAAACTAACAAGAACCATCTTTTCCATGAGAAAAAAAGCATATATAAACGAGTCAAACACAATGATGACAAAAAAATGAGGTCAGAAGAGACACCAACGGAAGAAGCCATGGATGAACAATAGAGAGAAACCATAAAAAATCCAAAATTCTCCAATCAAGTCACTTGAAGGAAAAGAGCAATGTTGATGCTCTGAATATCTGTCTGACGGAACATGCAATGATGAACTTCAAAGAGGAAAACGAGCGACCTCGATGCTCTGAATTGTTACTAGACATGTCACCGTGCACGACGGAAAAAGGAGTAGATCCACAACTTCAAAAGACGCTGAGAGCGCGTAGGAGCTCCGATGAAGGTGTCATTGATGACATGGTGGTAGCCTGACCAAGACGATCAAAACCATGTGATCGTTGATCAAAACTTGAACTTTGATAGTAGTAACGGTAGATGACGGCGCCGCCAGCGGCAATAGATGGCGCCACCGCCGGCACTGACAGATGTAGTGACAGAGGCACCAAAAACTTTTTCCTCAAAGGAACCTGGTTCTAATACCCTAATGAATACAATAAAAAACTATATATAAAATTAATCTCCTTTGTTTTAAATATACACATAAGGTCCTCTATTTATAATAAAAGAAACATGAGTTAAGTCTAAAATATAAATAAAAAATAATAATAAACTAACTAAAGATAAAAGATAAATATAAAATAAAAATAATATATTTAACAAAAATTAATTATAAAAAAACATATAATGTTTTATTTTTTATTCTATATTTATAAAAATAATAATATGCAATGACAAAAATAATAATAAGTATAATTATTAAATTAATATTTCATTAACAAAGAATAAAATATCTAATTTAATTTCCATCCATTCTCAATATACATGTAATTTAAAAAAAATAAAAAAAAATGGAACCCTGACCCCTTAAATGATCTGCCCCATAGGATTATAATATGGATTTATTTTTATAAAAAAAATATATAAATGTTAACCTAAATTTTTCAAAACATAAAATTTGAGAAATTTGGACTCTATTGGTCATCTTCTCCCAATAAAATCATACTAGACATACTAATCTTCTCACTATTTTATTTGGAAATTTAGCAAAAAGTTAAAATTATTTAAAATTGTTAATAAAAATATATTAAAAGTAGGTAGTGTTTATTACTCTCTCTACACAAATATATTGGTGGATATTAATTAATGAATAATTTTAGGATTAAAATAATATATTTAAATTAAGCATAGTTTTAATCAATAATTATCATACAAAATTATTGTAGTGCATTTTAAAAAAAATAACAAGGTAGTATCAATGAATTTATCTTTTTCCTATACGTGCATTCATTCATACCTCTCACTTGAACAAAAAATCTGAATTAATTATACTTTTCTTAATCACCAACAAACATACAACCATGTCACTAACTTTACTCTTAAGAAAAGCTTTGAAAATAATAGACCGGACAACGAAGTTAGAATCTGCTTGTTCGTAAGCTCTATTAATATATAAACACTTAATTTCATAAATAAAAATAATATATGAACATAAAAAAATCTAATGATTGTTAAGAAATTAAAAATGAAAATTTCATTAAAAAAATTACAGCATTGAATGTTACAAAATATATCTTGACTATTTCTTTTAAATGAAATGTCTTTTGGATGTGAAGAAGGGATGGGTTGAACAGAATTAGATGATTAGGGAATTAAAGTGTTCATTGATTAAGAACCCCTTAAAGTGCCAACTTTTTTCTCCTTTCTTTTTCCTTAATACATTTTTTATGTAGAGAAATTGGTGTGAATGTGTTTTTATCATTTTTTGACCACGTCTTCACCTAGAATTAATACTCAAAATATTAATGAATTGGTCATTCGAATTTGATTGCTTAGCTGCCCGTTAATTAAAATTATTGAAGCCTATGTTCGGAAACCAAATTTCTAGAACACACGCTATTAATAATTACTTTTAAAAAATATGTAAAAAATCACATTTATTTAAAACAAAAATGAAAATAAAAATATGTAAAAAAAAGAGATCCTCTTTATATATATAAATATATATATAACAATATTTATACTAACAAAAATTAAAGCATTGTGAGAACTAACGAGTTGAAAACTAGTCCGCATAAAAAATTATATTTTTTTCAAATCCAACCCAACTCAAACATGTGATGAACCGAGTTGACCTGCGAGTTACAACCCATTTTTACAGCACTATGAGTCAGTGAATCAACCCGTTTAACCTACCAACCCGTGTTGGATCGAGTCGGATTCAAATTTTTTCAGTTCGCTAATAAGTGAGTCGAGTTAGGTTGACTCGTTAAGTGACCATCTTGTAGTGGGTCGAGTCAAGTCGAACCGAGTACCCGTTTTAACAACTCTAAAAATTATGATTTCAGCATGTTTTATTGCATAAGGCTAAACCAAAATGCTATATCGAATTTTTTTACTAAGTTATATATTATCATTGCACAATTCAATTTCATTTTGTATGAAAGTTATGAATAATATCCATTAAAACTAATAATTGAACATACTGTTTTTAAGGTGATTTAATTACATTTTTTCCTTTGTCGAGCATTTATTAGATACATATTATAACATGAAATTGTTTTCTTTTTATTTGAATCCAAAAAATAAAATTCTTCATTTATTATTAAATCAATAAATTAAAGTATTGAGAGGATTACTGTTAAAAGAAATTAAAGTTATAATAGAAATACTAAACTATATTAAAGATTATATTTAAGTAACATATCATTTCTAAAATATAGTTAATAATATTGTAACGATTACAATTTATAAAATGAATACTTTAAAACTTTAATAACTTAAAAGTTTGTCTAATATAATCTTACATAATAAATTAAACAAGTTAATATTCTTATCTATTTAATGAATTATTATAATTAACTGACTATTAAATATTGATAAATAATTTAACAATCCAGAAAATGAAAAAATATTAAAGTAAAACAACATTAAGTCTTCTAAATTTTTTCCTTGTACCTAATCTTTAGATTATTAGACACAGCCCTCGACAACAGAGAAACTTTGGCATTATTATTTGCCACTCCTTCAAACACAATTTCGTTTTATTTAACGTCTTCGCCAAAACAAATGAAAAAATATGGCTTGTAAACTCTAATGATTGGAATTGTTCAACAATAAGAAAAGCTTATCTTCTATTTTCTTAAGCCTATAAATTCAATGCTCTTTAGGGTTTATAACGTAAATCATTATTAGGTCATAAAGTTTTATAATTTTTTTCTATTAAAATACGTTGACAAGATTGGGAATCTTAAACAAAACTCTAGATTACATGAATAACAAATTCTTATTTTCAATTTTAAAGATACGTATTTATATCAACAAACCAAATAAAATGTTAATCAAAGTGTAAGTTTCCTCTTATATTAGAATAAGATTTGTAAAAAGATTTTAAGAATGATACGATGCTTTTCAGTGAATGTTCTCTTAATTATTATTATTTATATATATGCCATCCTTTGAAATTTGGTATATGTTTATTATGCCCCCAAGGTCAATAATTTATGTTTCATAGAAGAATAATTTTCTTCCAAGATTCATTACTGTAAATTAACGATGAAGAATGCAATATCTGACCTGCACCACCACCTATATATAAGGACGATCAAATCATTGGTTGCGGTCAATCACCATACTATTAACTATGAATTACACATTTTCCTTTGCAGAGTTATTGCAAGAGAGAGAAGAATTATTAACCAGTTCAAAGTTTATTATTTAATTAATTGTTTTTATGTGTAGAAATTTTATCTCAATAAAAACAGTTCAACTTTTCATTAAAATACTAATTTTACGGACAAAGAAGAGGATTAAACTAAAAGAAGTTGAAAATATAAGGATTAGTGAGAAGGGTAATAATTTCAAATGACTAAGTAGAATTAATAAATTTGTGGATAATGATAATGCCACTTGTTGATTGGGTAACTCTGGTTTTAAGGAAACATATGAAAGTCCAACTCTTTGAAAACTTGTCTATCCTCGTGTATTAAGAAATGGGAAAATTAAAGCAACTGGGAAAACCAGTTCACATGAAAGCAAGAATATACTATTCAGTGGAACTTTTTGTGGCAGAGATATTGGCTATAAATAATTTGACATTTTTGCACACTCCACTAGAAAATATCCTTCAAACAAAGCCTTCTTCTTTTATTACTTTATCCCACTTATATCATATCTTTTATTTTCTCAGGGAGGGAACTAAACAAAAATGGTGGAAGAGGTCAATGCGTATTGTAAACATTACCAAATGAAAGTATCATTATCCCACACCCATTCTTTTATCAGTTTGAATAATGCATGCATACTTTAATTAATCTTTAATATCTCTGTTCTCCCAGTTGTATTTCTTTATAAATAACTCACTTTCATTCCAAAACTAGCCCCTATTGCTCTTCAATTGCAAGTCCTAATCCTACGTCTTATATTATGCTTTCTTATATTGATGATGGCTAAACCATATGCAAAAGTGCTAAGAAACGTAATTAACTAAACAAATCCCTAGATCGGCCATGTTTACCTCAATTATGGGATCCCTTCTATATCACCATCATCATCATCATTATACAGAAGCAAGTTTCACATGTTTATAATAACACCAGCCAAGTGATTTTCTTCTCATCATATGGTTTTGGCCTGATCATTGTCGTGTCCAACACATCACAATCCTCCATCAACGTACACTACATGTCAAATTAAATTCATACAACACTCTTCATTAACCACTTTTCGTATTTCATTTGTATACTTCTTGTCCCACCTGTACTCCTTTCCTCTCTTGTCCTAATCAGGTACCTAGGACCCTCACTGAATTATAGAAACAGTACTACTAGTGACAAATAAAAGGAACGTAGGTGACTGTAACATGCTCAGATTTACAAGAAACTTGAACTCTGGCTAACTTTATGTTACCATCATAATCTTATAATCAACACTTCAATAATTGAGCATTAAGCACTTCGGTGTTTGTGCTTTTAGGTGCATGATTGACTTTATAAGAAAAATATCATGTGACATATAATAATAGATAATGCATGCGATACGCGAAAAATATTACTGAACTATATATGATGTTTGGAAGATGTTTTAGGACATCATTATGGTTTGAAAGGGCAGGGTTGCCTTGGCAAGGGAACTGCAAAAAGGAAGCTTTTACAATGTGCTTTGAAACAAAGAAAGTGGTTATATTCAATACTAGATAGTAAAAGCTAAAAGCCCACCCCACAAGGGCACAAACAAACTCAGTCCAAGTCACAAGTCTGAGATGTTCTTAATTTCTAACCGGAGTCAGCATCAGTAATACGTGAACCTTTCTTCTGTCTTCTTATCATCAAACAAAAAGTTGTTAAAACTGTTATTAGTGCTAATTAGCTGTTTAATTTCCTCTAGACTATAATCCAACGGATTTTGTTCCCACAATCCATTTTGTTTGTCTGTCCACCCACTGACACTAGCACTGCCACCACTGGAGAACATCATCAACTTGTTAGTAGTATTTTCCACCCCAATGTAGAGGGGATTATCAGCAACACCTATCTGCTCCACAAAGCTCGCCTCGCCAAATTCTGGCTCCATGATTTGTCTGATCTGGTTGTTGCAGCTCGCATCAGAAGAGCTGCAACTGGTGGCTGTGGCTTCACCACCGAACACAAGCATGCCACTGCTGCTGCTACCTTTGAATTGGCCCTTCTGGGTGGGGTCCATGAAACTCTCTTGTGCTTGAAAGAAGGAATCAGCAGAAGCGGAAGAGTTGTTTCCACTCAGAAGACACGAAGAGTAGGAAAAGGAGCCGACGCCTGTGAAAGAACCGTGGGGATGGTAGTATGAGTTGTTGTTGTTGCTGCTGTTGTCTCTGAATGACAATGGTGTTGAGCTTTCAAGGATGGATAAAAGGGTCATTTGAAGAGGCTTCTTCTGGGGAGAAGGATTCATGGCCGTCATTTTCTTCTTAAGCTTGGTGTTCCAGTAGTTCTTGATATCATTGTCAGTCCTCCCTGGCAGCTGAGATGCTATTATGGACCACCTGCACCCAGTGAAAATGTCTTCCCACCATAAGAAACTTACTGACACCAGATCTAAATTGGAATGCATGAACCGATGCACAACATCTAAAATCAAAGTACACATCTGTATCGTACTTAAACATAATCTATTTCCCAAAAGTGAAAACGAAAATCATAAACAAGACTAAAAAATGCTTCCCAATGTATCCCTTCGGCTGTTTCTACATAAGGAAATTATTTGTACGGTTTTATAAAGCCTCTGACAAATTAGATGAGAGTGTCAAAAGTGAGAGAGGATGTGGAAATTGAGTGAAAGGAGTGTACCTGCTTCCAATGCTAGCAAAGAGGCTACAGATTATTTTATCTTCTTCAACAGAAAATTGACCATGCTTGATGTTGGGTCTAAGATAATTAAGCCACCTTAATCGACAGCTCTTGCCACATCTTTTCAAACCTGCGACAAACAAACTCAATCAGGAAAACAAACACAAACACAAAGGGGTAGCAAGATCCTTGCATATAAGCATGGTTTAGCCATCATCATTAGTTTTGGAAAGTGTAGCTAGCTAGGATGAGTCATCATGTTATGCACTTACCAACTTTTTGGGGGAGGGCAATCCAATTCCCTCCGGTGCCATGTTGGTCTATGTAGTCCTTTAGCTTTGCATCTTCTTCTGGTGACCATGGTCCTTTCTTTACATTTGCCTTGTCACAGCAAGGAGCTCTACCCATGGATCTCTTTGTATGAAACCTGTTTTTCTGGGGTTGGGTTTCTTCAGTGGGATTGTGAGGAAGGTATGAAGTAGAGGTATAGTGAAGAATGGAACGTGGAGAGGGGCATGAATAGAAGTTTATTCAGATAAGAAATGGCACAAGTCAAAGGGAACAGCCTCTGTAACTTCAATTGTCTTATCAGTTTCCAAAATTATATATAATTGATTAGCCCATAGAAGTTTCTATCAGCCTTTTACAAGGACCCTTTTGTAAGAAGGAGTTTAACTTGGTCACAATTTAAAGTATCCAAAGTCTGCTCTAAGTTATAACGTGTATGATTTTTTCCCTTGAAAACGATGGTCTAGTGCACAATTTCAAGCAATGGGCCAAGTCATGAGTAAACTATTGTCAAGTTGAAGCTTCAATTATGTGTTGTTTCCTTGCACTGCTCATAGCTCTTTAGACTCCATCTTTTTATAATAATTCTTCAATCATGTAACTCGGGATCGTTATCGATTGCAAGAGCTCCAATTGATGGTGTAATTTCTTGAAATCGGAAAACCACGATAATTTTACTATAGCTAGTATTGTATAATTTTAATATTTTCATTTATTATAGGATCACATGATCTCACCAACCAATTAAAAACAACATCGTTCTTTCCTATCAGAATTTTGGGAAAAGTTTGTTAGACACCGAAATGTATTTAACACATTAACAAAGAAAAGTGAGAGATATAAGTTTGGGAATAATAAGGGACCACGAAAGCAAGCAAGCAAGAGACACATTAATTCATTATTTTGTAATATATATTTTTATTGTCAGTTAAAATCTATTGAAAATAATACATCTTCCAAACACAAATAGTGAGTTTCTGAAAAAAAAATATTTATATTTAATTATTTTTTTATTAAAAAGTTTTGTTTTATGTTTAACATATATATATATATATATATATATATATATATATATATATATATATATATTATTAGTAGTTATTTCTCGTTTTTAATTTTCAAATCACCTCTCAAACTCATGCATTTTCTCTTTGATTATTTTGAATTTGCCGGTGGATTCATCCTTTTCTTTTTAAATAGCGAGTTAACCAATGAGTTAAAAAAATAAAAAGGACAAGACGCTAGTTGATCAACAAGTTAGAAATAAATGAAAAGACGAGAGAAACAATTATTTAACCTCATTGTTGGTTACAAAATCAAACAACAGGATTTTTTAACAAAAAAAATATATTTGAAACACTCCATAAAATAAAAATACTTAAATTTACAAAATAGTTAAAAACTTAATAAGCCTTCGTATTAAATATAAGTCCACAATAAAAAAAAGTGTTTTACTACATTTTTCAATAGATAATTAAAAATTAGATGGAAAAAAATATTTTTAATAAATTATTATATATATATATATATATATATATATGTAGTATTGACTTTTTTATTTATGTTGAAGATTAATAATTAAATATTATTTTCAAAAAGTTGGCATTAAAAATATAATATATCACGACCGTATCCAAAAATTACGGTGAGAATTGAATTTTAATAAAAATAGTCCTATACACAAGACAAACTTGTGATCATTCCCACGTTATAAAATACCAAAGGCACATAGTTTGTCCTATAACATAGATAAAATAACTTGTACAGGATGATAAACTAGAGGTATAACTAAAAAGTACTCCGCCATTTCTTGAACTAGATGCTGTAATAATTTTGTTTTGATGAAGAGTGGATTAAAATTATCTCTATATTCCAGACAATCCACTTAATATAAATATTTACATAAATTGTTCATGTAACTTTCCTCTTTTAACATGTTGACACATATTTTTAAGTCTGATTCTTTTTCTTTGCAATTGTTTTATATTTTATCTATGCACTTGGTTAAACATTATGAAAAATACAAAGTTAAGGATCAAAACAATCACTCAATCTATGTACTTGGTCAAACATTATGAAAAAAACAAAGTTAAGGATCAAAACACTCACTCAAAAACAAAACATTGTTGTAGGTTAAAAAATAACTTTAGGTCTAACTCAATCTCATAAAACTAGTTTATAAGATGAGACTTGCATTCACTTATATATTATAAATTGGTCTTATCTCTAGTCGATGTGGGACTTCCAACAAACATCAAATACAAAATATGAACATAAAAGTATAACTAAAAACAATCAGACAATTGAAGGTTTTCAAGTATATTTTTACTTACATAAGCATAAAAGGTGAATCGTTCGTTTTTATTTCTGAAAACTTATATATTTTTTTACTTTTTTGTGATATATTTACAACTATTTTTCTTTTCAAATGTTCTAGTTGTCTTAACTAAGTCAAAATAGTGTCAATGAGTTTGTGCAACAAAATTGGCTAACCAAACAACTCTTAATTTGGTTTTATATTTGTTTAACTTTGATGCTTATTTAGATTTAGTGAGTTGAATATTTAAATACGAGATTTTCTATGCATTATGAATATGAATTCTTTTGTTATATTTAACTTTATTGTTAAATTTGGCTCACACAAAAACAATGAGAAGGTTATGTCCAAATTTTTGTTAGAAATGTAAGCACCAATGTTATCTTCCTATCACTTATTGATTCGAAAAACTATGACATACTAAGGAATGATCACTTTCAAACCAAAACATGTGAAAGTCTTCCTTCCAAACATGTTCTAAATGATAAATGGTCCTCCATAAGTTTAGTATAAATAAAAGTTTGTATTCCAAAAAATGGTAAAACTAATCATATTCATCCCGATTTTCCCTAAAATTATTAACATATGAAACTAAACCAAGACAACCTTAGCTACATCATAAATATTTACCTTAAGCTAATTAGTTGATGAAACTTATAATATTAGGTTTATAAATGAAACTATTATACCTTCCCTAACTTGAATATTAAAAATTTTAAAAAAAAATCAAAAGTAACATTACTCGTATATTTTTTAGATTTATTATCAATTATATGCACTAACTTCTTAATTTAAAAAATAACAAAAAAAAATTGGATCACATAATCTATTGAAATAACTGCAACAATTGTTACTTTAATCACTTTAAACAAAGATTACAAGAACACCTCATAAATTAAACAACAAAATAAAAAAAGAAAATTGTAAATCTTGAAAAGTTAACTAATTTAAGAAAAAAAGAATAATATATATATATATATATATATATATATATATATATAAAAGTAAAAGAATCATTATATTTTTCCTCCAAACAAAAAACTTTAACAACATTTAGAAAACAGAAAGAGTACTAAATTTTTTTTCTGATACAATTTAGTTGAAAATGGATTAAACATTAGTGATTGGAATGTTGCAAAAGTTGATCTTTCAATTTTAATCTCTTGACAGTGGCATGATGGTAAAGGGGAAATTTCACGATGGACCATTCCAAAACGATAAACTTGTCAATGTTTACCATCCACATCATGTTATTAATGACCTAGCTTGGGCCGTTGCACAAGTCTCTTCACAATTTCAATTTTTTCATTTCGACAAACCAAAATTTCCTATACTTTCAACCCACATTAATTTCAGTTTGACTGGATTATACTTCATACATTTTATAGGTAATAATTATTTGTGAACCTAAACATTAATCAGAAAATTTATGTACATCGAAGGGGAAAAACTAGAAGAAAATTGAAAACTTTATAATTAATAGCCTAGTCAACACTGGCTTGCCTAACAGTGTTATGTGGACACAACCTTCATCGTAAGGAAATTGTCATATAGTATTCAAGTTGCGATCATCGGCACAAAATTAATTTATGTCAAACATTTTAAAACAATTAAAATTAATTGCTAGTGTTGGTTTTTGTGAGACTTGTTAAACTGAAAACTAAATCAAAGAAAAAGGGTTAGTACTAGATTAAACTAAAAGATGACATAAACCGTGTATATTACTAAATGTTGATATTAGATTTTTTTTTTCATGGAGATCTTCCTTTCTTTCAAATTATTTAAATTAATTTTATATCTTTTAAATATTAATTATAAGAATTGAATACATAATTTCTCCCAATTGATATTAGATAAAAGTTATCTTTTAAATATTAATTATAAGAATTGGATACACAATATGTGAGATCCCGGTAAATTAGAAGCGTAATTAGGTGTCAAATCAGCATTTATTACGCTGCTGAATCACCTGGCTGCTTCCATGAATGCGCCGCGCCACACGTCCCAGTGCATTAAAAACGCACAAAACTCTGCATGCACACACGCCACTTGTCGTTGGAAGCTTCTGTTTCAGAGTTTGGTATGCAGGTGTCCGTTTGGGAGACGTTCGTTCAAACGAATGTGAGTTAAACAAAAATCAGATTTTCGAAAACCCTTCCACTCACCTGCATCACTCACCTTCTTTCTCTGAAACCTAAAATCTTCCATTTTTCTCTGATCTCTCTCTCTAGAACCAGTTGCCCTTCTCTCTTCTGTAACTCATCTTCTTCTTCTCCAATTCACTTTCCAGAACCATAGGAACGTTCGTCCTGCTGTGATCTTTCATTTGGACCGAACAGAACTTGGATCGGATCTGGTAAGTTTTCCTTTCTACACGTCGTCTCCTCTGGTTTCATGCGAACCCTGGTTTTGGTTGCATGCATGAGTTCTAGGTCTGAATTATGTTGATTTTTGGTGTCTTAGATTTACGTGGGAACTGTTGAGCGAAGCCTGGGTGTAAGACGTGGTTAGAGGAAAACCTAAAATCTTGTTATTGGAAGTTCACTGCTATCCAGGTAAGGGAAGCTTATATGTTTAATTTATACTGTATGTTGTATGATCTGAGTTGTATGAATGAAAAATATAAGGTTTGAGTTGTATGGATGATCACTGTTATTGTGCATGTATGAACTGCATGATGTTTGAGCTGTATGGTTGACCACTGTTATGGAATCTGGTTTTCTGATTTTGATTTATCTGTCATGAACGATCACTGTTTGCATGGATTGTATATATTGTTGGTGGTTTGAAACGCATGTTGATTTGATTATGGATGAATGGAGTATGGTTATGGTAGAGTTGGAATGATTAAAATGTTGAAATCTGTATGAGAACTATGTTAATGTGAAATAAATCTGGAATGAAAGTTATAAAGTTTATAAATTTGAAATCTGGAAAATTCTGCTGAGGTTGAGAAAATCTGAAATTTTATTCATCCCCTTTGATAAATGACGCTCGTCACTGTACGGTCTTAAACCGTTCGGTTTTCCTTAAATAAACTTAGAATGGGATTCCTTCATTTGGAAAGAATTCTGCTCGTGAACGAGCGTCCCCATTTTAATACTGGAGAGCGTTCGACCTCATGTCGAGCGTTCGTCTCTGAGAGCGTTCGACCTCATGTCGAGCGTTCGTGTTTGATTACGTTCGACCTTATGTAGAGCGATTGCCTTTGATAGCGTTCGACCTCATGTCGAGCGTTCGTCCTTGATTTGCGTTCGACCTTATGTCGAGCGATTGTCTTTGAGAGCGTTCGACCTCATGTCGAGCGTTCGTCTTTGAGAGCGTTCGACCTCATGTCGAGCGTTCGTCTCTAAGAGCGTTCGACCTCATGTCGAGCGTTCGTCTTTAATGGCGTTCGACCTCATGTCGAGCGTTCGTCTTTGATAACGTACGGCTTCATGTCGAGCGTCCACCTTTGATAACGATTCGACCTTATGTCGAGCGTTCGTCTTTAATATCGTTCGGTCTCATATCAAACGTTCGTTCTAAATCGCGCAAGGTCTCCTATCAAGCGCTCGTACAATTGAATAATTATCTGATATCAAATAGCGTTCGTCCATACAGTTAATTAACGTTCGTCTTTTTATGAAAGTGGAACATAGAATGAAAATGTGAATTAATGAAAGAGTTAAGGTGTGAGAACGATTTAAGAAATGAAGTTATGATATTGATATTTGAACGAGCGTTCCAAGGAGGAACGACTCTGATTTCTATATTGGATATTGACTTTGGTAAAGTATGACTGTGGATAAGTTAAGACTCGCTGTCCATCCTGATGTTCCGTGATACGCCTCTTCAAGTAGAAGGGGGTATTCATGTGTGGGAACGGCAGGAGGTCCTTAGTCCATAAGTTAACATGGGCGACGTAAGAACGGACTTACCTCGAGTGGCAGCTGTTTGGTGTATCCCAGTTACTACATCACTCGGGTGCAAGGACGCTTGTAACTACACAGATTCATACAGTCCGGACGGTCTGTCTTATTATACGTCTTTGTATGTTTATTATTTGATGAATCACTTGCTGTATGTGTGTTTTGAAATGTAAATGTATGTGTTGATTGTATAAATTAAATATTATAAGCTTACCCTTGCGTTTCCATTGTGTTGTCTACTGTCCATGTATAATCCGTTTTGTCAAAATGCAATGATCATCCGTTGTGGATGTGAGCAGATGGTGGTGCATCCCTTGAGCAAATGCTGGAAGAAGAAAATTTGGATGAAACAAATCTGGTGGAAGTTGATGTGAAGGCCGAGCCTTAGAGCGCTCGTTAGAATAGATCTGTGAACGTTAGTGTAGTTTAAACGTTCGGCCAAGTATTTTGTAAGGTCGTTCGTCTTAAGCTTCTAATTTTTGTTTTGTCGTACGTTGTTTTATACATTTAAGAACGTTCGTTTCAGATTCTCATGGCCTGCGTTTATGCGCCTTCTTTTGTACTGATGCCGTTCGGTTTTTAAATCCTAATTTTAATGCAAAGACTGTTTATGTTACTGTTAATTGTAATTAATTCTGGATTATGGTAATTACTGTATTTTGGGATGTTACACAATATCTCCCAAAAATTAGATACAAGTTAATTAGTTTGACACAAAGAAGAAAAAAGAAAACTATTGTCCACAATTGGACTTCTTCGTGATAAATTAGGTTTAACTATCTTTGTTTTCTCATTACTTATTTTATTTTATTTGTTATTAACAAAAAATATTTATTTTTTTGAAAAATAACAAATAAAAATTTAACATTATATTAATAGTGGTATACAACTTGATAAAATAAATAAACCATGAATCCAGTAAAGTAATTAAACGTATAAAAGTTATTATATACTTTTACTTATCTACTTTTATTATGGATAAACAAATAAAACTTAATGCAAAATTTGAATCCACAAACTTTATAGAACTTCATCTACTCAGTTCAATGTGTGATTTTGCATATGATATGTTAGTGGTTTTTCATGCAACCCACTTCCATCAGGAGTAGCTATAATAACAGGACTATTTTTGTTTGTGAATAATGATATTTAACAAATTTTTACACTTATTTGACATTATTTTTATAAATACAATAGTTAATTTTTTTTAAAATAATTGTTTTAACCATATTCGATAATGTGAGTACTATTAAAAATTATAAGTTTCTAATAAATGGTTGGGTGCATGCCTAATATTTGAGTGTAAACTAGACCATAAGTTTGTATGAACAAGGGATAATGGTAATATATATTGTTTATGAACTAATATTATAAAAAAAATGAACTTTATTTATGCGGTCAAATTAAGCCAGTTGACTGGCTATTAAATAAGATGATATGAATGAGCTTAAACAACATGTCAATTTTTTTTATGATGGAATAATTTATACTAATATCATATTAAAGAAACAAGTATCAATCTAATTAAGAAATCATAGAAATCCTTTATGTTAACATATTATAAGAAATATAAGGTTTTAAATATTAATTCGTTGAAAATTCATAGACTAAGATGAGTCATTTGACCTTGTTGGTTTTTATTCATCATATCCTAGTAATTTGGAATAAGTACAGCATATTATCTTACATCAATACTTATGTAATTGTAGATAAAGTACATACCAAGGAACTATAAATATTTGACGCCATAACATGTTGTTTAAAAACAGTATTGAATTGAGAAAGGGACATAGAAAAGAGTAGATGATTAATCTTAATTGTTGTATAGGTATTGAAGGTGGTTTCCTGTTGGAAGTCTCACATTAACTAGAGATAAAGCCAAATTATAATATGTAAGTGAGGTGCAAACCTCACTTACAAGCTGATTTTGTGGGGTTAAGTTAGGCTTAAAGTCTACTTCTAACATGGTATCAGAACCATGGTTAGAGCTTATCCTAACGAGTTCTAAAGGGGTATTTCTGTTTTCACCCGTTGTCGGACCGCTACCGGACCACCCATTAATTTCTACTATCATGCACGAAATGTCTATACCTCGACGTGAAGGGGATGTATTGGAAGTCTCATATTGATTAGAGATAAGGCCAATTTATAATATATATAAGTGAGGTGCAAACCTCACCTTACAAACTGGTCTAGTTTTATGGGATTGAATTAGGCTTAAAGTTCATTTCTAACGCACAGTGTTTTTGGTGGATAAAATGAAAAGAAAAACAAGTACAGTCTGTTTAAATTTTGGGATGTATTGATAATTACAGAGAGGAGAGACGATATAATTATATTGCAGAAATGATGGAATGGTACTGTTATAGACGTGAAAGAGATGAAGAGTAACGATGCATTAATAGGTAGTAGGATCGAATCGAAAAAAGCATATTTGGTGTTTGGAAGATATTATAGTAAAGTAATGTAATGGAGAAGAACAAATGAGTAGATGGCAAAAGATGAAAAGGTTGGTTCAGAAGTCTATGATGAAATGAAAGGTGGCGGAGTTGGGTAGGTTCCACCATGGAACAAACTCTGGGTGTTTTTCTCCTTCTTCTTGGATTCTTCACTTCAGATAATCCGTCAAGGAACGACAAAATCAAAAGTTGCTTGTGATGTTCTGTGTTCTACAAATATTCTTCTGCATGGGGACCACTCGTTTGAGGTGGGAAAAAACCCACGATCCTTTAAATATACTTCTAGAACACTAATAATAAAACTATGCTTAACCTCAGTTTTTTTTAATGCAAAATGAATAATATATAAATAAAATTATCTTTTATATCTAAGGTTTGGTGTTCAAATGATATTTTTTAATTTTTTTTTATTTGGATTTTCATCAATTATTTTAAAGTTTTAACAAAACATGACATCATGCATCAACCAACAAAATAGAAGAGATGCTATCATCTATTTTTTTATGATCTCTATTTTGCAACTTGCGCGATTTCTTTCTCTCAATATGATTAAACTATACGTAATATTAAAATTTTATTTTACACGATTTTCTTCTCTCAATATTAAACTATATATAATATTAAAAGTGGTATATAGTGGATCAAGAAATCGAGTTAATAATTTAGTCTTGTCTCATATATTTTAGGTATTAGATTGATTTAAATAAATAATAATTTTGAATCAAATAAATGAGTGACGATAATTTATTATAACTTGTGTCTTCTTAGCCTTTAAATAGGAATATAATTAATCACTAATGCAAATACAATTGCAAATTTGTGTTTATTATTAGCTCTTTTTCATACTAAAATCATTTTCCAAACGAAAAAGTTTCCTCACCATGTTATTTACAATCGTTTGTCTACCAATTTGAATTTTGAATATCTCTACAAAAATGAGATTTTAACTTTCAAATAATATTGCTAGGGTTGCCATCTATGTTACTCCTCCGCAAATGTTCAATTTTTTAACCTAAACTGCTTAACGCAACATTAAAGCATTATTAATTTTAAATTGACATTATTGTGTTGGTACAACTAATATTAGTGTGAAATCATAGTCTTAATAAAAACTAAAATTAATTGAAAGACGGTTTAAAGTAATTCAGTTCATTAACTACGTTTTAGCACATTTACTTGTTTTAAGAATAACATATTGTTATATCTAGATTCTGATTGATTTTAAGTACGATTCATGTAATGTATTGGTTCTGTCTAGTTTTGTGTATTTTTAATGTGTAGACAGAAATAAAACCAATAAAATTTATATAAAAAACAAAGCTTACTTTAAGTTTCCATTATCACCAAAACCGAAACATAAATGGAATATTAGGTTTTAGTTTTATTAATATCTGAAACCTCATATTTTTTATTTAAAATATTGTTTAATTTTAAGAATATTGGACAATTATTGGTTTGATTTATTTTTTAAACTTTTAACAAAAATATTTATGATTCAAATAAAGTTTAATATCTACTGCAACTACTCACATAAATATGAATAAGATATTGTATATTTAGATGTTTCCCTCACGTACATATAATGCACATTTTATCCAATGTATAAACAAATCTATTTTAATTTTTATAATTTAAATAATGTAAAACTAATAAAAAAATGGTCATATTTGTTAATTCAATGACTGATTTAATTTAGTTTAAGCAAATTATTCGACATATAGGACGTTGGCAGCCAAACCGACATGTAAGTTTTGGTTAAAATTAAAAAAAAATAACCAAAATTCCTTAATATAAATTTAAACATGATAATGATAAAAAAAGTGTGTACTCTTTTTTAATAATTAATAAAAGCATGAAAAGAAAAAAATGGAAAAGAAAAAGTAAATGTCTTGTTGTGGTTGGCACTTTGGTTTTGGGCTGACCCTTGTCGATGGGGTTTGGTGTCCTTAGAATGAGTCTTAGGTGTGTTAGGCAACCAAATTAAATCTTCAGCCACCAAAATATAATAAAATTCAGATTCTACTTTCTGGTAGAGAATGATGTGACGGAACTACGGACCTTCAAATTTATCACCGTTATGCTTCTTCTTCCTATTTCCTATCCATTCATCTTCTTCAATACAATATTCAATGCAGGGATTCAAAAGTCTTCTCCCCCACTGCTTCCATCCAAAATTCTTATGTCTCCATGTGAAGTGTGGTTAGTAGTTTATTTCTCAAATAATTAAAAAAATTTGAAACTAATCTTATCTCATTTATATATATGACAAAAAAAATTTAATAAATTTTTTTTTTAATAATTTTTTTATAAAAATTCTTTTTATACTAAAATTTATGCAATTAAACCATATGAAGAGGCAATTGAGACATTTTTAAAAGGGGTACCAATTTGACACTAATAACTAAATTTGGAGACCAATTAAGTAATTAAGTCATTTTATAACTAAATAAGAGCTTATAACTATTAATAATCAATTTTTTTTGGTAATTACCAATAACCTGTTTGTAGTTATTTGTTAGAAAATATTCATCAATAACTACTATTTTTTTTTGTTAGTAAATGTCAAAAATTGGTCTATTTCCCTTGTTCTCCTTTATCCCTCTTATTCTTTTTTCTTCTTTTCTTTCTTCTTCTCCATCCTCCTTTTCACTATTGGTGTCACCACCATTGTCACCTTTGACTTCTCATTCTCTTTTTCCTCCTTCTCCATCTTATTATTATCATCTCCATCTCTTTTTCTTTTCCTCCTCCACCTCTTCATTTTTTTTCTCATACTTCTTCTCTTTTCTTCTCATTTATATATATTTAAATAATGACAAATATTTCATTATATTCAGTAGAAAAATTAGCATCTATTTTTTTATGAACTTACCAAATAATTACTGATGAATTTAAAAAATTCAACTAGTGACAAATTTACCAACGAATTTTCAAAAATTTAACTACCAATGAATTTTTAAAAAATTCAATTATCAATGAATTTTTAAAAAATTCAATTATCAATGAATTTTATTACTCTATGATTAAAACTAAAGTGAAAACTTTGATGTCCATTTATAGATGGAATTTACAGATGAAAATATTTGATCCTCAAATTTTAAAATGAATAAATATAATCATTCTAATCATTTTTTTTACGTATTAAATAGTGTTTTAGATTAACATTTGAACTATCAGATATATTTAAACCAAATATTAGCATTTAAAAAAAAAGAAACTTAACATCGATGATTTAAAATAATTATATTTTTTTTTTAAGTTTGAAAACTAAAATATACTAAAATTTGAGAAAATAATGAATTTTAATTTTGCATCCAAGTTTAGATATTAAAAATATATTTAAATATAACTAAAAAGTAATTACTAATATGAAGTTTGTAAATTCTATCTTCTGATTTAGACGACACCTATGATTGTAAATGGAGTTAAATGTCTAACTTGCGCAACACCTCGTATATTTCTATTCATGAAGATACCAAATTTTCTGTCAGTCACTTACAAAGAATTAAAACCTTTATTAACTTTCTAGCATGTAAGCAAATTAATTATACTACGTATGATTAAGCTAATTAAACGAGTGTTTGTTTTAATTCATAAGCTAAACTTTTTATGCGTGCTGTTAAGCCAATAGGAAGTTGTTTTTACCCTTTAAGATCATCCTATTGATATTAATTAAGGAATAATGAGAAAGTGTTCAATGAATTCAAAACCCTGTCAACTTCATAACTATCTTTCAGTCTTAATCTTCGAACAAGATTCTTTTGATTCTTTATATTATATTTCTTATTAACATTTGGAAGTAAATATTTATTTCTGTTTGTTTTTTTCATTTTTAAATCCCAAAATAACATCATTGTTTATTATTTCCTGAATCAAATATCTATAAAAAAAATTAGAGAAAAACAGATCGATGTACAAAAATGTTATATTATGATTAAACATTTCCTATTTTCATTTATGCATGATTAAAAAGAAAAAAATCATCGTTTTGATTTTCAAGTAAAGGAAACGAAATCCCTGATTTTTAAAAATTAACATAGAATAAGGAAATGTTTTTTTAAAAAGAAATTATACTTTTTTATGTACTTTGTAGATGTAGTGACATTTCAATGTGATGTGACTCATCTCATGTGTCACCTTGCCTTTAAACTCTTTCCCCCTTTATCTTGTCTCAAACAGTGATGTCTTTTCTCTCTATTTTTTCGTATATTAAAAATGAAAAAAAAAAGTGGATAATTTCATCGAATGTGAAGTTTAGATGAAAATAAATTGATTAATATTTTTAAATTAAAAAAGTTATTTATCACTCAATGGAGGCCCAACCTTCCATTGATGGACTCAGGCTTATTCATTTTCATCACCCTCTAAAGTAGTGGGTATGGAGAAATAAAGTTGAAAAAGCATAGGAGTGGTTTTCTTGAGGAATTATCGAGTTAATGTTTGGGCAAGAGATGGGCCTTCTTGTGACATTTTGTTAGTTGGTGTTGGGCCATTTCTTCATGTATTTTCATAATTTCAATATTTAACTTCTTAAATTTTTGTATTTCAGTTTAGAATAATTTTTTATATATTTTAGATTATGCGTTTTAAAATATAAAGTTTTTGTATTTCAGAATATATAATTTAGAATAATTTTTTTTATATTTTAGATTATGCATTTTAAAATATAAAGTCAAAAATAAATTTTAGATTGTATAATCTGAAATACATTTTAAAATACTAAAAATTATATCTTGAATTATATATTTTAAAATATAAAAGT
This sequence comes from Vigna angularis, assembly GCF_016808095.1. NCBI lineage: Eukaryota > Viridiplantae > Streptophyta > Magnoliopsida > Fabales > Fabaceae > Vigna > Vigna angularis. The sequence continues at coordinate 44,265,679 of NC_068971.1, forward strand.
AAAAAATTTGTTTCAAATTATATATTTTTGAAATGTAAAGATTACATAATCTATAGAAGAATTTATAAGGGTGCAGAAATAAATTTATGGTAATGCAGGAAGAAACTATCTGGTGTTGTTTGTCTGTGCTAAACTTATTTTCAAATTTTAAAAAATAAGTAGTATGTGTTTATATATTGAAATTGAAATAAAAAATAGAAAAAAAAATGAGAAGCATAAGTAAAATTTATAAAAAGTTAAAAAATATTCCGCAAAGGATAAAATATAAGTTAGGCATTTAATGTGCAAAGCATGTAATGTGGATTGTGTATATTTGTTTCAAAATGTGTTCATTGTTCATGAATTGTCAACTAATAAATATTATGTAGATTTTTTATTAATTAAGTTTGTTTTCGGAGAGTATTTCATTAGTTGCTAGTTTTATTTGATAACTTTAGTTACTTGTAATTTAATTTTCTTTGTTGTTTTTATTATATATATATATATATATATATATATATATATATATATATATATATATTATTTACTACATGTCCACTAATGAATATGTGGATTTGTTATTAATTAAGTTTGTTTTCGAAAAGATGTTTCATTAGTTTCTAGTTTTTCTTGACAACTTTAGTTATTTCTAATTTAATTTTAAGTATTACTTATTTTTTCCACATTTTTATAAAGCTAATTTGGTTTTTAAATTTTTTTGAAAATACACGAATTTATTTAAGAAATGATCACATTTTTAAAAAAATAATGATTACGTTAAGTCTATATATTTTATAAAAGAAATTGACAAAAATTAATCAGTGTAAAATAGAAAAATATAATACATTAATTTAAAGTATAACAAATTTTAAAAATATGTTTTTTCTAACTGAAATTAATCAAGTCTTACTAGACTCAGGTAAGCTAACTCTAAAGAGAATATAATTGTCCAATTCTCATACAGAGACATTATTCATGCTCCATTTGGACTTCAATTCGGAATCAATTACCGTAAACAAGTTGAACTTAATGCAGTGTTACGTTCTCTTAATTTTTATTTCAAAATTAATGAACCAAATCCATTGGCTGGTCTACAAATTATGAGAATGAAGATAATTCATCACAATGCAAGTAATTTCACTTTCCATTATCAGCACAGACATGGGAATAAAATCAATATTTGTAGAATTAGACAGTTAACGTTTCTAAGATTCAAACTGCACCATTGATTATATAAAAAAAGATACTATATAAAGAATGAGAGTTAAAAGTAGGAGATAAATGTGAGCGAGTCATTCGTGTCTCTCCATATATAAATACATATAACTTCTGAAAGCTTTGCTTTGCCTTCATCATTGCTTTATTCACCTTTCTGCTTTCTCATTCCCCTTTCTTTTTTCTTCTTCTTCTTCTTCTCTTAAACCACCAGGCATTATTGGTATGTATCTCTTTTACTTTCACCTCATACAATTTACTTTTCATCCATTGATTCTTTCAGCATTCCCAGTATTCAGATCTTGAAACAATGCCTGCGTCTTACAATTGGTTATTTTGAATCCTGCTATAGATCTAGATCTTCATATTATTTGTTATGATAATTCAAGCTTTATATCTGGTTGTTCTATTTTCATTAATTTGTTTTCTTAAAAATGTATGTGTTTATATATATAGCTAATGTGTGCAAGGTTTTTAGCGTTGCCGACTAGATTGGATCTGTTCATTCATGTAATGGTATACTGCTGTTGTTTGTGCAGCATTTGCAGATCTATGGTGGCTCATGTATTCCCTATTTGTTATTGTCTTTGTAATTCTCTGTTTGGGTTTGAATGAGGAAGTAATAAAACAATGAAAATGGCAATTCTATAAAAATGATAATTGAATTCAGACATTGGTTGTGTGGTTTGAGATTTGTTTGTCTATAATGCAACCAGATGTAGCTTTAGTGACATTCCCATAAATGTGTTATTTTTTCTTTAGAAAAAGAAAAGAACTACAACTACCTCATTCTTTTCTCGCCATTAGTTTTAATGCTTGAATATTTAACTACGACCTCAGAACAGTTATTGCAATTTATTTCTTTTCAAGGACCTGCATAAAATCCTCAGATTTCAAATAAAAGTTATTTAATATTCTTTTATTTCATTTTCTTTGCACCTGAACTTTAGACAAAGAAGGAAAAAAAGAAGATTTTTTTTTTATCTTTTTAAAAAAATGTCATAATAAATAAATAATAATATACATTTTGACATCCACTCGAAAATAAAAATAATCATATATAATACATTTTTTACTTTTATAATTAATGAAAAGTTATATTTAAGACTTTTTTTTAATTGGCTGACAATATAAAATTTTTACATTAATAGTCCACGTCTATCAAATATATAATAAGAGTAAATATGTCCGTTATATTAGGTGCAGAAAAAATTAAACATTTATCATTTGATTTAAGCTCTTGATTCTTGTAATAAAATCAATATTTTAGGTCCATGGAATTGAATATGTAGATATTGTCAAGTTAATTGCTTCCGTAGTTTCTATCGACAACACAATTTGACCCCTTTTGTTTTCTTTGCACCAGAGATGGAAACTTTCCTCTTCACCTCAGAATCCGTTAACGAAGGGCATCCGGACAAGTTGTGTGACCAGGTTTCAGATGCCATCCTGGATGCATGCTTGGAGCAAGACCCAGACAGCAAGGTGGCGTGTGAAACCTGTACAAAAACTAACATGGTTATGGTGTTTGGTGAGATAACAACCAAGGCCAATGTGAACTACGAGAAAATAGTTCGAGATACTTGCAGAGGCATTGGGTTCGTGTCGGCGGATGTTGGTCTTGATGCTGACAATTGCAAAGTTCTGGTCAACATTGAGCAGCAGAGTCCTGATATTGCTCAAGGAGTTCATGGTCACTTGACCAAAAAGCCAGAGGAAATTGGTGCTGGTGACCAAGGCCACATGTTTGGTTATGCCACAGACGAAACACCGGAGCTAATGCCACTCACTCATGTGCTTGCTACTAAACTTGGTGCCAAGCTCACTGAAGTGAGAAAGAACAAAACATGTCCCTGGCTGAGGCCAGATGGTAAAACCCAAGTGACAGTTGAGTACAAAAACGATAATGGAGCCATGGTCCCTATCAGGGTCCACACAGTCCTCATCTCAACTCAGCATGATGAAACTGTCACAAATGAGCAAATTGCTGAAGATTTGAAAGAGAAAGTGATCAAACCCGTCATCTCAGCCAAATATATAGATGACAAAACTATCTTCCACCTCAACCCCTCTGGTAGGTTTGTCATTGGTGGACCACATGGAGATGCAGGACTCACTGGAAGGAAGATCATTATAGACACCTATGGCGGTTGGGGTGCTCATGGCGGCGGTGCCTTCTCCGGCAAGGACCCAACCAAGGTTGATAGGAGTGGCGCATACATTGTCAGGCAAGCAGCCAAGAGTGTGGTAGCTTCAGGACTTGCTCGACGTTGTATTGTGCAGGTTTCTTATGCAATTGGAGTCCCAGAGCCCCTTTCAGTGTTTGTGGACACATACAAAACGGGAAAGATTCCAGACAAGGATATCTTGGCTCTGATCAAGGAGAAGTTTGACTTCAGGCCAGGAATGATTGCCATCAATCTTGATCTCATGAGAGGAGGCAACTGCAGGTACCAGAAAACTGCTGCTTATGGGCATTTTGGACGTGATGATCCTGATTTCACTTGGGAGACCGTGAAAATCCTCAAGCCAAATGCATAAGTTAGTTAGCCACCTACGATCGAATTCGTTGCTACTTGTGCCTATCATCGTAGCCATCTTTCAGATTTTGGATAAAAGGAAAATAAAGAAGCTTCGTTGCGTACATCTCTAATTGAAGATACGTTTCACACTTTGGACTAGAAAAGGGAGGGAGATATCTTTCTTCATTTTTGGGTGTTTGGTGTAAACTAGGGTGTTAGTTAATTGTTTACTTCGTGGAAACCACGATTTCCTTAAATATGTTTTTAATATGTTCTTATAAAACAATTTTTTCTATATAATGAACAAATTTTAGTTTTAGTCATTGTAATTTCCTTTGGTTTTAATCCTTCTAAAGTTCAAAATTACCGTTTTTTCATCTCTAAATTTCATTTTAAAGTAATAAATAATATTTATTTTAAGAATCTGAAACTCTTTTGAAGGAATCACATATTGATGTTATACCATTAACACTCGTAAATGTTATTTGGAATAGTCAATTGAACTTTTGCCAATTACATAACAAGCATCTCCTGATAATTGAGATAGAAGCAAAATTTCAACTTAGAGAGGGATAAAAATAGTTTTTTTTTCTAGAGACTAAAGTTAAAACTAGTTAATTTTGCAAGAACTATAATAGATATTAAAGCCAAGAAAATTTCTTACGGAGACACAGAATAACTAGGTTTTGTTCTACGATTCACAAAATTGATGATAGTGCTACTTACATAGAGAAATTGCAAACATGATGTTTCTCTTACGCGGAGTAGTTAAGAGTGCAACCACAGGCGATCATGGAGCCTCTCTTCTCCAGTGCCATACATCTCATCTACCTTTTCACCATTCCGGTAAAATTGGAAGGTTGGCGTGTAGCGAATGTGTTGAGTTGTTTCCGGGCATTCATCAATGTCTGCGTACACAAAGGTAAGCTTTGGAAAATTATTGCTGAGTCTGCAGAATGCTGGGAGAATCTGGCTACAGACGCGGCACCTGAAAAACCAGGAAACAATAGTCACTAACGGCTTCCTTTATATCGAAGAAAGATTAAGGAGTTGAATGCATTGTTAATAGCCTTATAATTCACACTTATAACTCCAATTGCCACTGTAATTTCCTTTGGGTGAAAAACTATAAATTATTCTTTTTGGTGCATAGGATAATTTGCAATCAAAAGACATGAACTAATATCTCAAAAAACAAAAAAAAAATATTTAAAGAACTCACTTCTCTCAAAATTCGCTTTTCTGTATACACAAACATGGAGATTGAACAAATGAAAACATGTTAAGGGGGTATGATTAGGTGTCAACTATATTACACCACATTGGATTTCAACCTTGAGACAAGAAACTACTGATCTTCCAAATCACTGCCCATGAAAGAGTTTTCATTGGATTGCATAAAAAAGTATAGAAGCATGCATTCTTACACGTTCAAATTAAAAACTGTTCTTTTTTAATTTCTCAGCCAGCAATCTTAACATTTGTTATAAAGTAAGGCCACCTGGACTGTAACCGCTCCCCAAAGACAAAGTTTCATCGGAAGTGCATTAAAAACACATTAGAAAACGCATTGTTACACGATCAAATAAAGCTTTCCATTTCATGTTTTTTAAGCAGAGTTTTTAGCATTTGCATCAAGTAACGCATGCCACCTGGGTCATAACCACATGCCCTGTGCTATGTATTATGTTCAATTTCATTATTCCAAACCCAAACAAAACAAACTTCCAAATATGATGTAAACAAAATTTTAACCACAAGATTTGTATTTTCTAATGATTTTGAGAGTTCCAACATCAAACACCTGGTGCTCAAAACAATCAGAATCCACATATTATTAGGGAGAAGCATTAACATACCAAGAAGCGCCATAATTGATAACAGCCTGCAATGAATTTTGTAACAGAAAAGAAGAATCAAATTTATGCAGTGAAGTTAAAAAGTTGGAAACAAAAGGGATTATGACCTTAACATTGGGGGTGTAGTTTTGCTTACGGGGGTTTTGGAGGATTTGATGAGTGCGAGAACATTGGTGAAGTCGTCATCGCTTGTAGCGCTTTTCAAATTGGCATAACGGTTGATGGGTAAATCTAAGGCACTGCCTTCCAACCCTTTCTTTGCCTTGTCATGCTGGTTGCTCACCATGCTTGAGCTTCCCTCCATTGTCGTTTCTTTTCCCAATCCAACGAAATCTATATTTCACCATCGCGCAGATTCATATTTTAGAGAGTGAAGTTATTGGTCAAGAAATTTAACCATATGTTAATTTTGGTATTTAGGAGGTACGAAAAAGTGGAAGTAACCAATTTCTAGAAATTTGAAATAAGGATTTTTCTTTTAGTTTTAAAAAATAATATTCTCAATTATTGGATAATGTTTTCTCAAACATCTCCTTCAAATGAGAAGGTAGAAATCTAATTTGTTTGATTTAAAAAATATTTACATAAAAATGTCATATCACTGTTAATTAAGTCATATGGTATGGTGAATACTAAGATCTTTCCTAAAATATTGCCTTATATAAAAATTTATATGAATATTTATGATAAACTAAATAAATTTTAATCATTAGTGATGGATAGTTTGCATAATAAATTCTAATCTTCCTCAGTTTTAGGTTTTGTAATTTGTAAAGAGAAATAAAAAATCAGGACACTCTCTGTGAAGTCGGTCTAAAAGGTGTGAGAGTTATTATAATTATTTACTAACAATTTCCAAATAAAAAAAAATTATTCAATTTGAATCCATAATTTTTTCTTCTTAATTTACTTTCAATTTTATTTAAAAAATTTAATGTGATATTTCCGTCAATTTAATATTAACATCGATTGGGAAATGTCGATTGGCATGGCAGGGTTTATCAAATATAATGATATCATGTTCATCCATAAAGAGAGGATCTAAATCGACTCCTTAGAATTTTATCTGCTGAAGAACACTAGAATTGGTCTGAGAGGTGTATATATTAAAAAAAGGGTTCAAAAAAAGGAAAAGGAAAAGTGTATGGTGAGTTTTCTAATAAATATACGCTGTGGCATTGGGAAAATTATGCCTCTGTTGAATGGTTAAAATAAATGGCAAAATGGTTCATACACCAGATGGTTTACTTCTAGCTAACTATAGAGAAAGTATAGTTTAAATCAGCATAAAAATCGGGTATATAGCAGCCAAAGCTGAATATGCAATTCGTGCTGCTAATTTAAAGGTTTAATTGCTGGATTCTCAATGAAGAAAACTTTATATTTGTAAAAGCTGCTGCTGCAAGTTGAGATAACTTAATAACAATTCTACAATAATCAATAGGTTGTCCATGCCCCCATGAAGAAGTAAAAAGTGCTGTGAATAGCAATAGAATTGAATCTCCAGCCACCTGCTTGTACCATTGTTCTTTCTTCTACCAACACAGTAGCACCCTTGATTTTCTTCCCGCTCCATCTGTATCCCAATGCATCTTAGTAATATCAGAATGATAAGATTCAATCCCATGAAAGGTTTTCATTCTGTTGGCATCCAAAAGATACGAAGCATAACATTTACAATATCATCTTAGTTCATCTCAATGAATGCACCAGGTTGAAACTTCTTGTGCAATGCTTTTATAGCTGAACCAATGCGTGCTAGGTCCTGTCATAAAATTAGAACTGGTAAATATACAGGCAAACATGTTTTTTCTTAGAACATATACTAGAATAGGGAAGTTTCGTTCTACCTTTCCTTTGAAGCTAACAATAAGAGATCCATATCTGGCTTTGCGGTAACAACCTAGATATTACAAAGAAGAAAATAAAAAATATAGATAGATAATAAGTCATAACTGGTAAACGTCACAATAACTTATAAACTTCATACCAATATAAAGATCAGGAAATTCAAGGCAAAGCTTTGACAGAGGTTGAGCAATTTCAACCTGCAGTGTAGATGTCCCAACGTAAAATCAGACGACCTCAGTGAAAAGAAAAATAGCAGGGAAAGAAGACAAACGCAGCATAGATGCTGCGTACTCTCATCAGAATAAATTGTCTTATGCTACCATTATTCAAGAATTTCATCAATGATATTTGAGTACACGTCAATTGCACCTCTGATCTTTCTATTACAAGAAAGCAAAATCGAATGTTACGTACTTGCATTTACATAGGCCAATCAGCACAAAAAGTAAAAAACGGATGTTATACATAATGATGAGTCTTACAGCATAGATAAAGACTGCAGAACACATGTTATAACTGAAATATAAACGAAGGTAGTAATTGTGTCCAACACACGGAAAATAAAAACCAAATTCCAAATAATCTTCAAAGCACAAGGGAAGGAAATCACGCGGATGCATCATTATATATGAAAGTTAGTACGAGTACATACATCTGACAAATTGGTTGCCGCGTGCTTTGATACATATGGTTCCAGCAATGCTAGTAGGTCACTAGATTTTGCTAATTCAATCCAACAGTCCCACTGCTTTTCCAGCTCCGAAACATTTGTTGCACTAAGAATTATTACATTTTGGCACTTGATCTGCAAAAAACATTAATTATCTCTAACAATCGAAACCAGTATTACTTCAACATTTTCATCATAGACAATATAGGAGCTGGTCACAATTAAGCGAAGAAGTACACAATTTTTCCTTTTGTTCTTCCTTAATGTGAAAGTAAACTTCTGGTGAATGACACAAGGAAACAATTTTCATTAAAGATCTTCTGAAAACATACCAAGGGCACAGACAATTTGTCATGATGCCATAATTCAGTTATGCCCTCAGGCAATTGAGCCATCTGAAAGGTGAAAGGCAAGGAAAAATCAATATGAATGAACTACATACTAAAAACATCATGACAGTATAATATGCGCAATATGAAAAGCAGATTGATGTCTCAGTTGGAAATATAGCAATCAAAATATATATGGCTATCTATACCTTTAGATCTGTTGGAATAAGTATTAAAAGCCAGTTAGGAAGTAGTGTGTTAGGAACCATTTCTTCTTGGACCTATGTTTGTACTAAGGAGTCTAGTGCAATCTATGAGTTGTGTTAACAAGTGGACTTTAAGTCTAACTTAACCCCACAAAATCAGCTTGTAAGGTGAGGTTTGCACCCACATATATATTATAAAGTGGTCTTATCTCTAGTCGATGTGAGACTTTCAACACACTTCCTTCACGTGGAGGTATATACATCTCATGCATGAGACTAGATATTAATGAGTGGTCCAATAGCAGTTTGATACGGGTGAAACAATATGCCAAATAAACAACAAATTTTACTAGAATAGGCTCTAAACCATAACTCTGATACCATAAGTGAACTTTAATCCTAATTCAACCCCACAAAACCAGTTTGTAAGGTGAGGTTTGCACCCACATATATATTATAAATTGACCTTATTTCTAGTTAATGGAGGACTTCCAACAAATTGTACGTAGTTCTATACTTAGGAGTCTAGGACAGTCTTTTGATCTTTCATCTTCCCGTTGTATCAGACTTCTATCACTATAAATAGAAGATCATAGTAGGGGTCTTTTAAGCCCTCCAAAAATATATTTTCTCCTTTTTAATCTTATGTACAACCTTTTAGTGTATTCTCGTTGCTTCCTCCCACCCCACTCATATAAACCAAAGCACACCAAAGGAGTTTCTAAAAAACATGCCTAAAACTATGAAAAGCCCTCATAGACTTGCTCTAGACTGAGGCATTAAAAATTAGACCTTAAAAAGTTAATGGTCTTGCCATTTTGTATACGCATGAGCACAACAAAGGATTTTCTAAAAAACATGCCTGAAACTATGAACAGCCCTCATAGACTTGCTCTAGACTGAGGCATTAAAAATTAGACCTTAAAAAGTTAATTGTCTTGCCATTTTGTATACGCATGAACATGCAAATCATACTAATGAAGTCATGGTTCAAATGTTCCTACCAAAGAAGCAATCGTTGGGTACATTCCTAATTTATAGTACAACTACTAAAACAACACCGTGCACCCTCCCCTCCCATTTACCAGACAACTGAAATCAAACAAGCGCTTAATTCAACCATACCAACATAAAGTAGAATTAAAAACTTAAACCTGTGATAAATAATTAGCTTATTTTGGTAAGTAATAATTAACCAGTGGTTGAGGGACCTAACAATGTAGCATTTGAGCCAATAAAAAAGAACTTGTGGGGAGTGACTGTCTCGGTTTTGAAAATGAGGATTAGTCTCATACCTCATTCCTGTCACCAGTACACTGGTCACCAATTATATGCCTGAGATACTCTTCAAATTCTTCATCAGGAGCCTACATGAAACCAAATCATCAATTGACAATGATATACAGATTCCTAGAGGATGATAAATATTTGAAGATGAGATAACAAAGAAGTTGAGATGCAATCTGAACTGATTGTCTTATTTGCTCATTTTCTGATACAATGACAATTACAATATAACAGAACCCATAACCTGATCCTGTTTAGAGAAATATGATAGGCAGTTTCTACTACTTCTAGCATAAGAAGTATCAACAACTCTAATAGATATTGATGGACTCAGCATATTTAGGGAATGATTATAGTAGCTTCAAATTTGAAAATACAGCAATTGCAGGATGTAACGCACCAGACGAACACCAAAAGCTTTTGCAATGCCTGCTATGGTAACATCTGAATGCAGTGGACCTACACCTCCATATATAAATACCTACAATAAGTAGGACAGGTAAATATGCTACATCGTCATTTATCATCAAGAAATTCACGAATATAACTTCCCAAATGGCATATAGTACCATATCACTTTTAGATTTTTGTCGCTCAACTTCTTCAGCTACAGAATCTATCTGGTACAGAAGACACAAGTCACAAACCATGAAATTATAATATTAGGTGAAGAATGCCTGACTTAGAGTTTGCATATGGGTCATTATCAACAGACTCATTATAACACCTTTAACTGATGATGTCTGCAAAGAAAAATTCATACAAACATATGTAGGACTTCTACAGAAATGAACTCACATTGTTGTGCACAACAGAAAGTTTAAACACAGACCAACCAATCGAATGAAGCTTCCTACACAAATAAGGGCCCAACTGATCTTCAACAATGCCAAACCTGAGCTATGGAACAGTGTAAAGAAAGAGAACATCACCAATACAGTTAAAGGATCATAAAAAATTCACTACACAGCATGACATGATATATGTTAAAAATTTAAATTTATTTAATCCTTTCTTTCCCCAAATGATCGTTGAAAATGTCAAATTAATTTTTGAGGTGTTGTTTACTTTATTCACATAAAAGAGAATACTGTTTGTCCAAGTTTAGTAGAAGAGCTTCTATTTCAGGATATAGAATGCTCAAAAAGATGACAACAAATCATCCTGCACACAATCAAGAGAATCAACAGTAGGTTAAACGCTTGCAAATCCATACACCAAAGCTTGAAAACAGACTAAATAGTCTGATAGAATTAAGAAATCTCCCAATGGAAAATTATAAAGAAGGGCATACAACTTCATACAAGATAGAGTTTCCAAATATATTCCACAAAATCCAATTATCCATGTGATGATATCGAGGTACTTACAAAATCTCATCCCCCACAGCAATGATTGATGCTGTGAGCATGCTATTTTTATGTGAATCCACGCCAGTCAAACCATTGCTATCCACAGGAAGTTGTCCACCAGTAGAAGATGGCCTTTTAGCCCTCCCAGCTCTCTCTAATCTTCCATCAGCAAGTAAATATGCAGGTTTGAATTTGTAGGAAGAATTGCTGACGGACAATAATGAGTTGGGAACTGTGTCGTGTATACTACCAATTGAAGTATAACTGCACAAATAATAAAGGAAAAATTGCACACCTAAATTCGCTGAATACACAAACAACTACAACTTAACGTCAACCATGACGGACCAATTATTTAAATTCAGCAATAGAATGTCTCTGTCAGGTTTGGCAAAGCCTTTTAAATTGTTCAAAAATGATGAAAAAAAAAATTATCAGATATTCATCAAATTATTTTCCCATTGCCCCCTATTTTGGAGGGAAATATTAAACCAAAAAGAAAAATATGGCAAGTAGACATAATAAAAACCAACAAATAAGGTTCATCATATTTATTGAGTATTACCCTTGATCATAAAGGCTGCAATAGTTCACCTTGCAAGTTAAAAGGAAGGCCCACACATCTCTGTATAGAAGAAATATAGCCACCATAAGTAAATGAAGCAATTAACATAATCATCGAAAAAGACAAGCAGTACGTGTTCCAAGTGATAGTGCTATTAAATTAATATGTCAATAGAGGGAAGGAAATCAAATAATGTCCAAGTTATTTGGCTACTTGCTAAGAAAATTGTCCCTTTTGAAAAATTCAGATTACAGCAAAAAGAAAAATATATTTCAAGTTATAAACTATAACAACAACCAATTATTGTCCCATTAGATGGGATTGACTAGAAGGATAAAACAATGTCATTGAGCTATATCAAGAAAATAAGGGTCCGTACACTTGGGTGTTTATTTCATGTTTTCTTCTTCAGTTTGACTTTTTCAGTACAAAATTGTCACCTTGTTTTCAAATTATTACCTATTTCTACACAGGAAACATTGAAAAAACTATTTGTCTTGTTAGCTTCTACAAATCTTTGAAAATAGACAACAAATTCAAAACAAGGTGGTAGTTTTGTAATTAAAAGGTGAAAACAGAAAATGAAAACAAAATTAAATGTGTACTAAATTTTGAAGAAAATCCATTTAGAGTAAAGTCTTTTTCTGCTTTTAACAAGCTACCCTCAGTGTTTACAAGAGGCTTTATAGTTTTCTCTAACTATTCATCTACATGGCTAACCAAATACGAAAGTCTGTGTATTTCCAAAAGGTTATAAATGTAAGAGATGTTGTACTAAGGACAATACTGATATGGCTGTATACAAAAGGGAAGAGTTGAGTTATATAACTGAGGAAAAAAAAGCGCCAAAAGTATAAATAAATTTGGTAATGGGGTAGTCTTTCTATTAGTGCAACTGAGGTAGTCTTTCTATTAGAGCAACTGCTCACACGACTAATAAACATATTTGTTTGTCTCTAGTACTAATGTTTAAGGGAAAATAAACATATCATCCAACACTACCAAATATGTTATAGCAGCAGAGATAAAGAAAAGAAAAAGAACAATAACACATCATTTCGAGGAGGATAACTAGGAGCATAAAAGAGAACATATTCTTGCTCACAAAAATAGTCTATTAGTTTCTTTATTTTGTATTTCTTAGACTCATTAATTGTATGACTTTTCCTTTATGAAATAAATGCAAATAGCAATTTTAGTCCAGGTTCTACTTGGGCCTATCTAGTACAAAGGGAACGAGGAGATGCAACCAAATGATTGCAATGAAGCAAGGAGCATGAGGCAATATTCAAGCCCAACAAAAGCCCATGCTAAGTTCGGGCATATGAAAGACAAGGCAAGGTCAATGTGAGCCGAGCAGGGAGAGTGTGACAAAAGCATGAATACCATGGAGATGATCTTGACCCCAGATCTAGTCACCAAGTGTGAAATTTACACCGAAATGAAATAATATATAACAAAGTTGGCTCCAACCAATAATGTGCTTACAAGAGAATTTTATTCCTTCAGATCTTTATATTGCTTGGTCATTCAGGTAAGAGTTTAAAAGAAAAGCATTAAATATAAGCGCTGGTTTTAATTTTACTTAATTAAAAGCATGAAGAAGACTGCAGAGAAAAAAGAATCAAACCTGTATGACCAATCTAAAATGGGATTCACCCTCATGAAAGGTGGCCACCCAGGTGAACTTGGGGAGAATTGTTCTTGACCAACCTGTAAGGTAGGAGCACACATGTAAGAATAGAATACAGTTTTTTATAAACAGTATGGTAATAAATTCATTGAAATCAAGCATACATATTAAGCTTTTACTTTTTACTAAGGCCATACACTTGACGTTTTGTTCATAATTGACTCTGAATGGACATGTTTGAGAATAACCTTGAGGAAGTAAAAGTGGTAAATCAAGATTCTGGTAAGCAATTTGAAGAATATTTAAATATTGTATAGAATAGAAATTTGAGACATTTTTTCAGGAATGTGTTAGTTTTAGGCTTTTGAAAACATTTTCAGGTTTGGCCCAATATACGAAAAGATATATTTTGTAAGAACTAATAATAAAGGGAACCTCAAATGAAAAAAAAAACAATGTATACTGCCGAACTTCTTGATTAATTTCAATATTCACATGCATTAGAAGATCTTCAAGACAAGATGATTTTGCACATGTGCCCCAATTATCCTTTCCTCAAAACTTAGAGTGATCTATTTATCCATATTCTGATTACAGTGGGTAGAATTCTGGTGATTTTCAAACTAAAAGCAAGATTATACAGAAATTGAGGAACCTAAATTTAAGTTGAATTTGCTCTATGCACAAATTCCAGTGATTTTGAGCTTGCTAAACATGGAAAATTGAAGATTTAGCATTTAAATATTTAATGCATGCTAAAATTGTTCAATGATTGTAATATTGGCACATCATAAAGTATACATAATATGTATAATGGTCATTTATTAATGAGACTAATAACAATGCTGAGGTATTCTAGGAACACTAGAAGTTATGAGCTAATGCAAGTGCCATTTTATGGTATAATAAGCATCGTTCTTGTGATGGTTTAAGCCATTTTATCTTTGCTAGATTGCAACTTACAGAGTAATGAGTATGTAGCTTAGCTTTTCCCTTTACAACATCTATATATCAATAATTATATACATGTGCAGTTTTACGAAAGATGTTCATATATTGTGTATTGTTTTTAGTTGTGGATTTTAACATAGCCCCAAGCACCATTCAAATAAAATCTTGCTTTCCACAAGTTTGCAGAAAACAGCATTGAGTTTTGGACAAATAGGAGATCAGAGAATATGTAATTTAAAACGAAAAACTGTCTCATGGTTAAGAAATAAGGATACCGCAGTGGGGTCTCCAATTCGAACTCCAAGGAAGATAGCCCGAATTGGCTTTTCCTTTAGCAAAGCCTCCAAACCAGATTTGAAATCTAAGCTAATGGTGTCGATTTGCAAACCATATCTGTTCAAGAAAAAATCATCAATTGTTCCACCTTTAAAGGATGATAACTCTCCAAGTTGGAAAATTACAACAACTATAAAATTAATATAGGATAATATCACTTCAGCATATTATCTAAACTGCAGTGACGAATTAAAGAAATATATAAAAAAATCCAAGGGAAGAAGTTTCACTCACGTAGCGGCAGTATCATAGGTAAATGAGTTTATTTCTGGGAATGCACAAGGGCTCTCGAAATATATTGTTCGAATTGGAAAATCTTGGAAATCCCCATTGACACTATTTTGCCCCTTTTTATGCAAGAAATAGCCAGCCCTGAGTATGTGCAACAAAACCTGCATGCCAAAGCTCACTGTCATCATTAATGAAGCCATAGATTCTGATGAGTAATAAAAGATAACAAATATTAACACATACTGTTGAATCTTTTCCTCCATTGAAGCTGAATGCAACCTCTTCAATACTGTAGGAAGAAATACATTGTACGTACAGACATCAGACAATCAGCATTGAAAAGATAGATAGTCACCCAAAATCATTTTTTTTTACATTCATAATTTAAAACAGGTATGACTGCAAGCAAATGAAGTAGCAAAAAGACCAAAATGTAGGGAGCATCATTCTATGATGTATGCACTCATCCTTAAAAATAAAATTTCAAATCCCAAATTCCGACATCATCCAATGCAATGTTCTTCCTATAAAGCTACAAGAGTCAGTAAATTGTTTCAAATTTCAGCGAGCACATATCGTCCTTTCTTCATAAACTTTCATACAGTTACAAATATAAATATATATATATATATATATATATATATATATATATATATTTCTAGTTTTCTATCCTCAGTATTCACCGGTAACTTATACCAAATCGCCACAGACTGTTTTACATCATTCTTTCCAGATAACACATTTCCAGCAACATTTTCAGGTGAACAGACCTATTAACATTTTCAGAAACAGTTTGCCCCTAAGAGAATAATAATCAAGGAAGGAAATTCAATACACCCATACTCTCGTTAAATAGATCAAACATAAATCAACAATTCAGCAATGAGCCCCGAGTAACAAAAATCAAGTCAACAGCACATAACACTCTTCTTCTCTTCTGATTCATACTAACCAACAGAAAAGGGACAAAAGAATCCAATCCCTCGCAAATGAAATCCAAACCCATATCATGCAAAGGTTTAGAATACCAATCCCACAAATTGCACGTCCCTTCTCAGAGGAGACAAAGAACAACTTACGAATACAGAGTCAAAGCTCTCTGAACAACATAGGTAGCGTTCTTGTACTTGGTCTGAAGTCTTCGATCGTCACACTCTCTGATTGCTCTATCGATCTCCATATTGAAAAACCTGAGAATAACAAACAAAGCAGAATCAGAACAAAAGGGGTTCCGAAAAAATAGGAAAAAGAACATGTCTTCCGAGAAGCAAACGTGGGTTGTCGTCAAAATGATACCTTGAAGCGAATTGGAGAAGGGGTGGAGCGAGAGTGAAGAAAGTTGAAAAGGGTGAGAAGTGATTGAATGAATAATTGTGGCGTTCTCAAAAAGGGTTGGATTGGAGTGAGATATGAGATATTTGGGAGGAATTGGCAGAATGCTGTTAGTTGGTTGGTTATGTGATATGTGAGAATGAGATAATAGAACAAAACAACAAAACAGAAACAATGATGGATGGATTCTTTCTTATCTACGTTGTGTTGTCTCAGCGCAGCGCAGGAAAAAGGTAGTAGCTGCTCCCACGAAATTTAAGAACTGGATCCAGAGTCACACTCTTCTGCCAAAACCATAAAACGAAAAGATATTCCCCAATTATAGCCCAAGGCTTTTCTTTGATTTTTTTTCTTCTTCAAACTGTAGTGACAAAATTATTTTAGAAATTAATCAACTCCAAATTAATTTGTAATTAAATACTAATATAAAAATTATATTATTGATGGAGATTGTTTACCCTTATATTACTTTTCATTACACAACTCACATGAAAATATGTTATTCTATGTATAAATATAAAATTAATTTAGCAACCAGTGCGTTGATGAATGTCCCATAATTAATTGTTTTAGTACGATTTATTTAATGCTCTAAATTGGACATAATATTAGAAGTTTGAATAGTTTACACGTTTTCACCTTTTATATGGAAAGAAAAGATACAAAATTAATTATAAGTGCTAATTAAACAAGTTCTTAATTTTTTATAAATGTCAAACCACTATGAATTTCGTAAAAAAGACGTGTCTATGGATAATATCCTATTATACCACTGAGATTTGCAAATATTTTTCTTGCCAACAATGTCATGGAAAAAATCACGAAATATAGAAAGAAATTTGTAAGGATTAGTCAAAAAATGTAAATGTTTTATTTATTTATTTTTGTTACTATTCTCAGGCATATTCCTTTCTATATCGTAAGGAAATATACGGAATGTTGTCGTTTCTTCATTTTTAATAATAAAAGTATTTGCAATTAATAACAAAACAAATAAAATGTCAACATATATGCAAAGAAAATAAGATAACGCCAGGTAAAATATTTGATACATTAAAGTGAAGTAAGAAAACAACAAATCAATAAATATATGTCGTTTTTTTACTATAACAATTTAAGTTTTTTTACATCTTTCATTGATGTAAACTTATATTTTATAACTTAAATATATATTTCAATTATTGTCTTATTTGTTTAGTATAAATATTAACTATTATATGTGTTTCATATACTCTTTCTCTTCCTTTACGAATAACTTACGCTTCGCATTTTGTGTGTTTTAACTTGTAATATATCTCTGTTATTTGATTCTAAAACAGCTTTATAGTTGCTTTCTACGTAAAACTTGCTTGACACAGTTAACAACAATATCGATTCACAGGAATGCATGCATAATATGCTTATTATGCATATTCGTTTGTTTTGTTCGACATTTGTGTTTTGTCTCAAGCCCAAAATTTCAACCTAGTAAATAAAAAAAGGTTATAATGAATCATGTTTGAGTGTCATATCAACTCCTAAAAAAGGTGCACAAGGAAAAAGAGAAGAAAAAACATAGAAAAGGGGAGAATGGTGGATTCCACACGGCAATTTGACCCATTAAATTGCTACTTTGAATTGTGAAAGCTCACAAGAATATTCGGATGTCCAAGTTAGAAGAATTTTTAATGGTGATGAGTGAGACAAACTATTGCTTATTATTTTTAATATAAGGAAAGATAAAGCCAGAATTATTTTAATACTCCTAAAATAAAGAGACATAAAAAATACTGCAAGAAATTGTATTGAACAAATTTCGTTGGTTTCTTTATTTTAATTTAAACAATCCAAGTAATAAAAAACTTAATATTTTTCCCACTTCTATTTATTACAACCCCTTCATTACTAAAATACAGTCTCAAGATCAGAAGCTGAAATGTACACGCTTTAAATGATTTTCTATGACTTTGTAGCTTCTTCCCTGACAAGGAAAAATGGTAGGTGATAACAGATGAAATCAGTAATTCTTGCGTAACATCAATTACATTTTAGGTACATTCCCGAACAGTAAAATTACGATTTTACAATTTTGCATTTGATGTTTCTTCCTGCACCCCAATCAAAATTTTCCATATCCCTGTCAAATCAGATTTTGCTTTTCTAAACACACTAGACTAATTCTGGAAATTTTTGTTGGAAGACACTTATCCCACCTGTATTCCAAATCAAAATTTTCGGAAACCTGTAATGGAGTGCAGGAAGAAATTTGATTAGGTGCAGCAAAAAACATCATTTTGCAATTATTAAAGCCCAAAACTGCAGTTGGTTAGACGCAGACCAGTTTTGGGCCAATGCTTCTTGTTTCCATACTTTCTTCATGCACCCCATATTCTTTGAAATACCAATTATACCCTTTCGAAAAAAAAGGATGGAGTGTGTTTGGTTTCATGGATGTGTTTTTGGTTTGGTGTGAAGGTTGTGGTGTGTGTTTTGGTGGTGGCTGGTAATGTTGTGTGGTGGTCAGTGGCCGTTGAGCATGTTTTTCAAGTTATGTAAGTGTCATTTGAAGATGGTGATGACAATTAGCAGAGTTCCTTCTCGTGAAGAACATGTTTGGTTTTCTATGAATGGATTTAGATGGGATCACAACTCATTTATAATTCAGACATTTTCATATGTACGAAACAAAATCAAACCACACCACTTTATAAAAACAGTTTAAATCCAATCGAACAGTGTTACAGAAACAGTTAGGTTTTTTATTTTTCACAAATGATTTAGTTTTTATGGTTTGGTTCAGAATGATTTCTCTCAGTTCGATTTTTTCTCGAACTTGCAATACAACTACACGAGAAAACTGTTGAACAATTCGAAGGCAAATGCATGTTCTTTCCAAATTTCATTACAAATTTGAGGAGATATGCATTCCAATAGTTAAAAAAATGTAACTGGTCGGGTAAATGTTTGCTGCAGCAGCTACATAACAAATCTAAGGTGTTGAAGACATAAACTGCTATTGAAGCTTATTTGTGCAGCTAAGAGAACTAACTATACTTTCATTCAATAATAAAACTATTGCAGCTCATATAAACAATTTGATTCAGTGGCCCCTGGACTTAAATAAAACTGTGAGATTCTCAATTAAATTTGCAGTAGAATTATCTTCCTTCTAATCATAGAGACCTTCCTCCTGCCAAATTTTAACTTAAAAACTTGTAATGTTCATGCAGAACCTCACAGTTAACATAATGTATGAGTATAACACGCAGATGAAAACAAAGTAATAAGACTAGCCTTCCGTTTTTTAGTACGAAGAATAAACTAGGTGTTCAATAAATTTGTCCAAAGCAATCTCGACTGTTGTATTTATTTGGCGCCTATTCTTATGTTAGTTTCATAAACAACTTAAATGATCCAGTCACTTTTCATGATGTAGCTATATAGCAAATTTAAAGTCTAACCTGATTAAATAATGAGTACTTTTCTCTTCTAAACGAAGGAAAAAGTATAACTACACCATTGACTGAGCATCCCCCACTTATTTTTCAATCATATTGCAAGAATTTGTGAATATTGGTACTATGTATATATTACCTTGTAGCTGAAACTTTTGGCGGCTTCTCTGACTTTTTTTATCGATCACCAACCCATTCTATCTTCATTTAGTACCAGGATAACTCAGCTGCACGAG
Organism: Vigna angularis; assembly: GCF_016808095.1. Taxonomy (NCBI): domain Eukaryota; kingdom Viridiplantae; phylum Streptophyta; class Magnoliopsida; order Fabales; family Fabaceae; genus Vigna; species Vigna angularis. The sequence continues at coordinate 44,285,667 of NC_068971.1, forward strand.
AAAATTAATATACGTGAAATTATTGCAAAACGAGGCACATAAGTAGACTGCATTTGATACTGGAAAATTTATCATTAAAAGTGTCTCATGGCAGTCAATATTAAAGGAGAAAATTGTATTAATATATTTTGTATTTTCTGAGAGGCTCCAGGGAACAGAAAAGTATTAATATCAGATTTTTTTCTGTAATAGATGCGTCGTGCATTTATTTATAAGGCTGCAATTGTGTTTGTCAGTCATATTGAATAAAGTGTAACAAAACAGCTAATATAACCATATATCAAACAACATAACTAAATTTTTACATTCTTTACCTACTAACTCATACACGAATACCACAGGGCAGGACTTATATGGAAATTGTCTCATAACTTACTTAGGAAACAGATAAACAAAATAATAACGGATAATAACATATTAGTGAAAAAATTTACAACTTTCTAAAGTGGTAGGAAATCAAAACTACTTGGATTTAAACACAAATACATTAATTTTGTTGCACAACCTATTAATTTGATGTTTAACCTGCTGAATAATACATATATAGGAGTATTGCTCAGCACACGTACATAGCCACATGCCTACTGGATACTTGAAAAGCATAAAACCATTCCCTGGCCACCACAAAATATCTTGAGCTTTAAGAGTTTTGGTACCCATGCACAATAGCCTCTAATTAAGCAATTGAAAATGCAGATTAGGCCTTAAAAAACTAAAATGTGCACTAACTGGAGGCCAAATGAAATGAAACTTCTCTTCAAAATTTGAAGTTTATTACCAAACTTTTTCAGGAGTAAATAATTCCATAAAAAATATATCACCAAATGACAACCATAGGTTACTTGCATTAGAAATTGCACTAGTCGACCAACAAAGCAAAGTTCCAGTAAATTTACCAACAGTTCGTGCTTCATGCAAAGCATCCCTTCCCTCTTGGGGAAAAATGATAGCTACGAAAGAAATCTAAACTCAAAAGTTGGGTCACAAATTCTTTTTCGTCCCGACTTATGACATGCTCCTGCCAACAATACATTGCTGATTAAGTGTTACATTTAAAGGCACCACATATCAACTTTGACTAATTTGCAAGCACTAGACAACACGTACAAAATCAGAAAAGAATAAATGAATAAATAGACGCTTCCCTCTGTTTTTCTATTTCAATTGTGTTTTTGATAGAAACTATTCTTTCGGGTGGAGTAAGCAACATTGTCGTAGCCCCAAGAATAAGAAGCAAGATTGATTGTTTAGAGGTTTTCTATTTGAGTTTGGTTAGTAAAGGAGGGGTATTTGGGGAATGGGTGACTCCTTAAAAGGGGAGTGGGGTTGGTTACATTTTCCCTTTGTAACTTATTCTGTTAGAAGGGAGTGGGGTTAGTCAAATATTTTTCCTTTGTAAGAATGTGGGGATCATCCGGTGAATCGCTGGACTGGGTATTTGGGGTAGAGAGATTCCTCTCTTGCTTAGGAGAGCTCTGCTCTCTGGAAATTTGCCCTCTTTTTTTTTTTTTAATTCTGTTATTTTGATTATCTAATTACAGGCACCTCTGATACAAACTGCATCAGTTTTTTCCAGTTTTCATTTGACTATTGTATTAACACCAACTCACATTTAGCACTGAACCTTGCCATCAAGATCAAACAACACAGCAACATTGATTTGATCACACTAAATTATCACTCCAATAAATCACTTTAGCTTCTCAATTCACAATAATATTTTAGTCTTTAGCACACTCAGGACAAAGTAAGTTTCTGTACAGAGAACCATTCCAATGAAGCAGTAACAGTGAGACATATTTATTTTAATCACGACAAAAATAGAGAACCTTAAGTATTAATAATCAACCAAATTAAACAACAAAAACTGCATCAAGAAAATAACAGATTACCAAAAGAATTCAGAATTTACAGTGAGGAAAAAACTTATCTACGAAAATAATGGTGTTATTTACTGCAAAAAATCAAAGGGGAAATGCACAGCATAGAAAGGAGGAAAACCTTTAGAATAATAGTGCAGTGAAGTGTACTGAGGAGAGAAAGCAGTATACGGTTTGGTGTTTAGCGTATGAAGAAAGAATGATCAATTCATATTTCTCCATTGACAGTTTAACAGCCATGGGGCAACAGCTAAAGCTTCCAGATCAGCTGAAAATGAATTCAGATCGGCTTCGATGTTCTGCAACCAAATTTCCCATTTCAGAACTTCATATACCAGAACAACTCGGCCCTGGACTAAATTTTACTGCAACCAGGTATCTTACGCACTCTCCTTTCCCTCATCTTACTTCTCACAAGGGAAACATCAATCCATCGCTCTGCTGCCGCATAGATGTCAGACAACAGCACATAGTTAGCTGCATTTAGATTATCAAACTGCAAAAGTCGATTGGCAACAATCTCTCCCAGCTCTGAATCACCATATAGTTTACATGCCCCAAGAAGTGCACCCCAGGCACCGTCACGAGGCTCAGGCATTAATTTTATAAGTTCATAAGCATCCCTTATGTGTCCTGACCGGCTTAGAAGATCAACCATACACGCGTAGTGATCAGACGAAGGACTAATGTAGTATTTTTGCTTCATGGATTGGAAGTAGTTCCAGCCCTCATCAACAAGCCCAGCATGACTACAGGCTGTGAGAATGACTGTGAAGGCCACCTCATCCGGATACAGCCCTTCCATCAGCATCCTGTTAAACAGATTCACGGCTTGTTCCCCACGCCCATGAATTGACAACCCTTGTATCATCGAACAATACAAGACTAGATCTCGTTTAGGTCTTTCCTCAAACAATTTCGAAGCTCTATCAATGTTCCCACATTTTGCATTCATATCCAGAAGCGCTGCAATTACATGGTCCTGCTGAACATCAATACAGCTCTTGCTTACATAAGAATCAACCCATTGAGCGAGTTCTAAATGTCCCAACTGCGCCGAAGCCGACATCAAGCTAACCAGTATGAACTCATCAGGCTTCACATTCATCGATTCCATCTCAAAAAACACTTTCAACGCCTGATTAGGCTGCCCATTCTGGACATAACCCGATATCAAAGCAGACCATGCAACAACATCCTTTCCAGGAGCACGATCAAACAAGAACCTCGCGGCCACCATGTCACCCACCTTAGCATACCCATCAATCATGGTGGTGAAAGAAACAACATTCTTCCCCGGCATAGCCTCAAACACGTCCCTAGCACCACTCAAATTCCCCAACTTGATAAAACCCTGCAACATCGCATTCCAAGAAGCCACATTTCTCTGCGGCATCTCATTAAACAGCTTCTCGGCCTCCACAACATCCCCAACGGCAACGTACCCAACAAGCATAGCAGTCCAAGAAACGACACTCCTCTTAGACATTCCATCAAAAACCTTGCGAGCATCAGCAATCTGCCCGAATTTACCATACATGTCAACCAAACTGGTGGCCACGTAGAGATCCCGGTGGACTCCACACCGGAACGCGGACCCATGAAGCGATTTTCCTTCCCACGGCATGCACGTGGTGCAACAGGCCTTAATGACAGAAGGGTAGGTGAAGGTGTCGGGAAGGACCCCGTGCGCCTTCATGCGAGCGAAGGCGGTGAGGGTTTGGGAGAAGCAGCTGTTTTGGCAATGGGATTTGATGAGAGTGTTCCAGAGGAAGGTTGAAGGGGTGAGGACACGGAGGAAGACGGAGGAGGTGTAGGAGAGAGTGGAGAGGGTGTGTGAGAGGGGAATGAAAAGGGAGATGAGGAAGTGGTCTTGCTCAAGGCCTCGGTAGATGATGGAAGCGTGCACTTGCTTCAGCTGTTCACTGCTCTTGCACGCCTTAAGAAAGGTGATGATGCTCGCGCCTGAACCAAGACCAAGAGAAGAACAAGACCAGTTATGAGAGATTGAACGCATGGAACTTCAATTTCCATCTAACTCCCACTGCCACTGTCACATGTAAATGCAATCTACGTAACTAGAATGCAATAACAGTGAGTTCACTTTAACTCTATCAACCTTGTCTTAACTTTAACGCGCAACTAGATAATTTATTTGATTTGATCCATGCAGATTAAGACTAGCCCCGTGGATAGGATTAAATTGATACCTCTTGTAGTTTTATTTGTTTGTCAATTTGCTTCGGTCTGAAAATGATTAATTTCTATTAAAGCATCCAACTATTAATCTCTAATGCGACATTTCTTTGGAACCATATGGTTTTCATTCAATGTTAATTAGCCCTAATTGGTAAGATTGATAGGAAAATTGGACAAATACTGGTCTACCCAAAGCCCAAACCAACAATTGATAAGAAAATTGATGAGGACAGTAAAACTACGAAAGTTGTGAGCAGTATGGCCTAAGAAATCGCAGGAAAACTCTGTCAATCGTTGATACGTTTCCCACAAGGATCATGACTATCAATTCAACTAGAACACGACATGGTAAAAAAATTGGTAATTGAATGAGTGATCTTGTGTAATTAATTTTTTCAACTATACAGGATAGTTTCTAGTACAATAAATATAAAATATATATATATATATATATATATATATATATATATATATATATATATATATATATATATATATATATATATATATATATATATATATATATATATATATATATATATATATATATATCGATCTTATCTACTTAAGTCAACTTTTGACTTAGGTCAATTTAATTTAACCTATTTGTCTCAAATTTTCATTTAGGTGAACTCTACTTAATTTTTTGAATGTGTTGTTTTTCTCGAATAAGTTTAGATCGATGTTGGAGTCAAATTAGTTCAATTATTCAGTCTCACCAACTTAACTTAACTTTTGATCTGAATGAATTCGATCGGAGTATTGACCTAAAATGAAATAACTTAACATGAGATTTATCTCAAATAACTAAAACTCTATCAATCTTAACATAACCTATATGCAACTTGAACAACCTATTTAACTCGATCTCGACTCAATCTTATCTTAACCTCATGGTAACTAGTCGGTCCATGAGCTTTTCTGGCCATGTTAGTCCTATAGTTTTTGTTTATGTGGACATTTTAGACTTTCTTAGGCATTGGCCTATACAGAGTAGGACCAAATGATTAATTTTTATTAAAACATCTAACTACTTATATTCTTATTTGTCATTAAAATAAAGTATCTCAAATTCAAATGCAATTGCATTAGAAAGCTACTAAACACTGTAAATGAAAATACAATTTCGTTTCAAACATGAGTCTGGTTGAGATAGATTATCCCATACCCAAGAGAAACACTATCATAATTGACGTTGACCAAGAGTTGATGCTCAATGATAGTATCATGGCTGGATTGAAGCAAAACCTGCTCAAAGCACAGGGGAGAATGAAAGAACAGACTGGCTGGGGTAGGAGTCAGGTGGAATTTCAGGTAGGATACATCGTCTACTTCAAATCTCAACCCTATGAACTACGGTCACTAGTTACACGCATTAATAATAATAATAAAAAACTCAATCTCAAAGTTCTACAAGTCAAGAACTGCCGCTAGCTAGTTCTTCTTAAATGAGTTTGAATTGATGGAAGAACCAGAGCAAATGTTGGCTACAAGGAAAATGTTAAATGAGATTAAAATTGGTTTAAAATGTGGGATGAGTAATATCAATGGTTTAAAATTTTAAAAATTTTAACCTTTAAAAGTTTTAAAAATCACTAATGATTTTTAAATTCTTAAAATTTGAAGTGATGATGTTACTCGTCACTTTTAAAAATTTATTTTACTTTTGTAATTTTAAATTAAAAATATTTAATAAAAAATTAAATTTTAATAAAAATATCAATATAACATTAATATAAAATTTAAATTTGGTCTCAATTTAAAAATAGATAAAATTGGTTCATTTAAAAAAATAAAACTAAATTGAACAAAAATAATGAATATAAATCAAAATTAAATATAAAACATTGGTCATAACACGTGTAACTGATTCCTGAAAGATGACATAATGCTAATTTAACACATGAACATTTTTTGAATTAAAAAGTTTAAAATTTTTTAAAAAACTAAAAATTAAAAAAATCATGAACTGACAAGTTAAAAACAATATTCAATGTCCATTAATTATTGAAATGACGTTAGAAAACAAAAAATTAACAAATATTAGGACGAAATTAAACCAAAATAAATATTAAAAATAATTAAATAAGCTTAACAAAAATAAAAATTAAATTAATATTTAAGCAATATTGTGTTTTTCCATTTGAAAACAGATTTAATTTTTTATAAATTTTATACTGGTATTGTTATTAAAACTCACAGATTTGTTAAATATTTTTGGTTTAGGAATAAAGTTGATTTAAAATTAGAACACATATTTTAGGAATGAGGCTAACATTATTCATTTAAAAGTTTAAGAGGTTAAAAGTCACATAAAATATTAAATTAAAATTAACACATTGTATAAATATTAAAAGAAATTATTATAATTATTATTGTGGTAAAAAACAAAGAAAAGAAAATCTCTACAATATTTATTTTTACAAAAATAACAAATATGTATTTATATTTGACAATTTTATTTAATAGTTTATGCGATTTTTTAATTTTTTAAAATTTTAAACCAATGTTAGTCTTCATTTTAAAATTTTCATTCTAATTTTAAATAAACTTTAACTTAAGTTAGAAATATTTAATAAAAATATAAATTTTAATACAAATATATATATATATATATATATATAAAACATTTATATAAAAATTAAATTTTATCTTAATTTTAAATGTAATTAAAAAATTAAAAATTAAAAATTAAAAATAAATAATATAAAAATAAAAAACAAACCACTACAAATAATGACATACATTATTCACTGTTTCGTTGTTTAAACAATGTTAGTAAAAAAAAACTAAATTAAATAAAATTGATAAATATTAAGATCAAATTAAAAAATATATATTAAAACTAAAACAACTCAATAAAAATACTAATCAAATTAATAATTAAGGCTTGATCAAATTAGAAGTGTTAAAACGGTTATCTATAAAATGAAATGGGTAAAACTTGCTCGTAATGGGCTAGAATTCTTAATTTTTCTTATTTAAAAACGAGTTGTACCATCAACTTTTTTATATATTTTTAATTTTTAAATATATATATATATATATATATACGTACGTTTTTTTTCTCAGTTGGTACATTTTAGTAATGTGTATCGAGTTTTAGTAGACAAAAATATTTTCATATATTATGGATTCTAAGTTTTAAGGTCAATGATATTTGAATAAGAAGTCCTCCAAACCCTTACTCACTTCCCTCATTCTTCTCAACCTTTTCTCTTTCATCTCTTACTCCTCTCTGTCATCTCCACTATAGCCCCAACTGAAAAAAAAATCAGAAACACTCACCTAACTTTAATTAATCAGTGTCAACCACCCACTTTTTCATTTGGGTCGGGTTTTAGGTTTTTCTTTCCTTCTCTTGTTTGTTTTAATTTATTGGGTTCTGTTTGAACTCAATATTTTGTGATTATCGTTTTTTCATATTTTTACGAATAAAATGGAAAATATCCAAACACGAAGTAAGGTGTTTAAGTGTATAAAAACGAAGATAAACTACTAATTCTAAAATTTAAAAACGAAATTTAATAATAATCAGAAGAGAAAAGATATAACATCATCCTTCAATCAAAAATCAACATCAACATTATCAATTATTTCGTTATTAAAGTGGAAAACAAATGAACGAACAAAGCAAAAACAACAAATTGCGGTGTCGCGAGTTGCTGTGTGTGGATGAGAGAGACACTAGTAAAAAAAGGCTTTTTTAACGCACTATATATGTCTCGGTTCTACTGAAACCGAAGCGTATAAAAGTACGGTGGCATTTCGGTAAATATTGAGCAGTTATATGCCTCGGTTATATTTGAACCGATGCCTATAGATGTTACTGTCTCGAGTAGAAGGTCAACCGAGGCATATAATATAAATTCTAAATGGTTTAGGCACCGGTTCGCTGTGTAACTGATGCACTTAAAGGGTTTAGGCACCGGTTTTAAATATAACCGAGGCAGTATACCCTTAGGTTAAAATCAAAAACCCTCTCTCAGACTCTCGCACTCTCGTTCTCATCTCTCGCGCTCTCATCTCTCGCGCTCTCGCTCTCATCTTTGCCTCCCTCCCTCCGTCACGATTTCTCCTCTCCACCAAACCCCATCATCAGACCGCCACCATCACCAGCCATTACGGTCGCCGCAAGCACTGTCGTTCAACCACGCCGCCGGCCACCACGCGCAAACCCGCAAGCCGCCACCACAATGCCTTCGTTCTCGTCCAAACTCCATGGAAGCCGCGACCACTCACCGATAGCTTTCTTCTTCCTTCTCCACGCCACCTTTCGCCTCGCCGCCATCGAGAGTCACCACCACCTCGTCGTGTGCGACGGCTTCGAGTGCGGCTTCCACCTCGCCTGCGAGTGCATCGCCTCTGGAGTGAAGAGCAAGCGGTGGCCGTTGGGAGTGAAGAAGCTTCTCGATAACAGCTTTTAGGGTTCTAATCCAGATCCAGATCCCGATCCCCTTTCTCTCCCTTTTCTTTTTGTTTCTCAGATGGTGTTGTTCGTGGACCGCTTGGTGCGGCCCGTGCCAGTTGTGGAGTCGCTGGCCTAGCACCCGCTTGCCGTTGACGATTTTCAGAAACTGGGAAATGGGGTTTGAGGCTGGGTTTGACGCTTGTCGTTGCCGTTGACGCTTTCCCTGGTTTCTTTGATTTTTTTTCCCATTTGTTATATGCTCTGTAATCTATCTGAACTATTATTTTCTGATTTTCTGATGTATCTGAACTTTGATGCTCTGTAATGATTTTCGGATTCTATTTTATGATTTTTTTTTTCCATTTGTTATATGCTCTGTAATGAAGAACATTGATTCTTTCATCCCATTGGCTTTTGTTATATGCTCTGTAATGTATCTGAACTTTGATGCTCTGTAATGAATCCCTGGAGTGATTTTCTGAACTATTAAAGGTTTGAGGAAAAGGACCGAGCAGGTTCAGCAGTTTTTTGAATTTTTTTATATTGAATTTTCTAAGATACGGTCTCGGTTCAAAAGAGAACTGAGGCGAAAATCGATCCCTTTTTGACTCAGTTCACAACCGAGGCATTAAACTTATCCTTTTTACCTCGCCTGTATATGTCTCGGTTGTAGAACCGGTGCCTATAAGCGAAATTAACCGGTGTCATTTCCCTTTATTGCACTAGTGAGAGTATGGAGATTAGAGAGAAACAAATTGGATTGGATAAGTGAGGAAGGTAAATTAGGGTTAGACGAATGTTTCTGATCTTTTCAGTTGGGTTATAGTAAGGATGACAGAGAAAATGTTAGGGTGAGAGAGATGAAAGAGAAAAGGTTAGAGTGAGAGAGATGAAAGAGAAAAGGTTGAGAGGAAGTAAGAGGGTGAGTAAAAATTTGAAGTTTTGAAAAAGAAAATTATTTAAATACCATTTATCTTAAAACTTAGAATTCATAATATAATAGTATTTTTGTCTACTAAAACCTGATACACATTGTTAAAATGTACAAATAAAAAAAAAGAACATAAAACTCATATATATATATATATATATATAATATAACAGTTGTCAATTATTGTACCCGATAGGAACTCTTACATGAGATCTAGAACCTCTGGTAAGTCCACTAGGAACGGTCTGTGTTATAAATTTATGCAAAAGGTTAAGAGTATGATATATTAACCCTAAAAAGTCATTTTATAATTGTAATTTCTTAATTAAAAAATACTGTAATCTCATTATTATATATTTTTCCTATTAAAAAAACTGTAATGGTTAAACGGTATTCAATTGTTAAATATAATTTTTGTATAACCTAAATGAGTGTAGGAGGCACAATGCTCTCAAAATGTCCCAAACTCATGGGATTGTTACCCCTACAAGCCTTTTTAGTATTAACAAAGTTTGTCAAAAGGCTTTTTTGGAAATCATTTCCCATCCTATGATATTTCCACTATCATGTATACAGACATCAACACCTGTTTGATTTTACATTCCTCCTTACAATTATACTATATATATATATATATATATATATATATATATATATATATATATATATATATATATATATATATAATATTTTTAAGGGTTGTATGTGATTATGAAAATTTTCATAAATTAATTATAATTTCCAATAAAATTAAATGTTATAAATTTGTGTTTATAAAACTCTGTAAATTTCTCATACTCAAAACTTGTTTAACAAATCAAAATCTTAATATATGTGAATAATTTTTATGAATATTTTCTGTTTTTAGATCCAATAGTCTCATGTTAAGGTAAACGATAGTTTAAATATCATTTTCTCTGTCAATTATCAATACATTTTCTAAAAACAAAACTATAATAAAAATTTCATACGTTAACAATTTTTTAAATATAATGATTGTCACGTCTCATTTATTACTGTGCTGAATCACCTCTCTGCTTCCATTAATGCACTGAGTGCATTAAAAAAATCCACCACCGATCCATGCATGTGCGCCACTTGTCAATTAGAAACTTCTGAAGTCAGTGGTGGGGTACAGGTGTCGACAAGAGGGACGCTCGTCCGTCTGACAGTGGGATTTGAACAAAAGTGAATTTTTCTGGAAAAATCTCCTACTCTCTTACGCGCACCTTCTCCCCTTCCAAACTCAGATTTTTTCCATTTCTCCTCCTTCTCTCTAGAACCCTTCTCCTTCTCTCTTCTGCAACTTACCACCCTTTTCTCCGTTCACGTTTCAGCACCGTAGGAACGTTCCCTGCACCGTGAGCTTCATCTTAGACCGAACAACTTCCAGCTCTGTAACCGGTAAGTTTCCCAACCTAGACGCTCGTTTCTGGTTTCCCTGCAAACCCAAATTCAGCTGCATGCAAGGGTGAAAACTAAGTCTATATGTTTTCTTTTGGTTAGTTCTAGTTGAAGAGTTTAAGAGAAAAGTTGAGAATAGAAAGCCACATTTGGACGAGTCAAGATCTTTCTTAGAACGATCACTACTGAATCCGGGTAAGGGAAGCTTATTAAATTTAATTCTTGAGTTATACTGTGTTGCATGATTGTTCTGTGAAGTTGTACTGTGTTGGATGCATGTTCTACGAATTTTGTTAATTATGATTTATGTTATCAGATTTTAGCATATGATTTTGTTGATGAGTTGATGTATGAGAAGTATGGATTGTACTATGATATGAGTAATTTAATTTATGAAAGTTTATACTGAAAAATGTGTTACTGTAAGTTGAATTTGAATATGAAATCTATGATAATGAACGTTCGTTATCGAAACGGTCTTTGACCGATCGGTATTCTCAGTAAATTCTTTGAAATAGTCGAACCCTTTCATTTGGAAAGGATTCTATTTGAGGACGAACGCCCTCTTATAAATAACTTTACGTTTGAGCGTTCGGCCAAACGTAGATATCCTGAGTGTTGTGTGAGGATTTGAGAAGCTTGCGAATACACCTTCAGACACTTAGTCATATTGTTAAAAACGTAACTTCACCATTACAACTTATATAAAATCCTATTTCTAAGATTTTGAATCAGCGATGGGTACCGACCCAAAGCGTACGTCCTAAGTGGCGCTCGGTCTTATACCGAACGCTCGTCCCAAAGTGTAAGTGATAAGTAGCGCTCGGTCCTATACCGAACGTTCGTTTATTATCAACGAGCTGAAATAGCGTTCGTCCAAAAACTTAAATTACGTTCGTCCTAAACTTCAGTGAATTCGCGTACCGCGTCCGGTCATTTACTGGCAGTCGGTTTATTCTAACTAAATTGTACTTAGTACATTTAACACTCGTCTTTTGTATTTTCATTCAGTTAGATTGACTCTAAATCTTGATCATTGAATTTTTCTAAGTATAAGTCGAATTGTTCTAGAGTCAGTTCACTTAACTGATTCAAATTGTAATAACGTTAGTCAAGTAAAAAGTGTCAGCTTTATCCCTTTGGAAAAGAAATCTTTCGGTCTCGTTCTTGACGTTCGTCCTCATTATGAAGAGGGCTGAACGCTCGTCCTTTTATGAAAGTGGAACAAAGAATGAAAATGTATTTAAAAGGAAGTATTATGATGTGCGAACAGTATAAGAACTGAAATTATGATTGTGGATTTTGAACGAGTGTTCCAGGGAGGAACGACTCTTGGGTGGAAATTGAAATTTGTAAAGTATGAACGTGGTAAGCTTAGATGGTGGTTCATCCTGATATTCCGTGAGTGCTCGTTCTCAAGTAGAGAGGAGTAGGTCATGTGTGGGAATGGCAGGAGGTCTTAGTCCATAACTGTAACTTGGACAGAACGGACTAACCTCAGGTGGCGACTGATGAATATTCCAGTTATCCCACCTGGGTGCATGGACGCCTTAGCTACACAGGATTCATACAGTCCGGACGGTCTGTCTAGTATCAGGAATTTGATTGAATTAATGAATGAATTGAAGTATGTGTTGTAAATTATTTGATGTGTATTTGATATGTTATGAAATGTATGTTTTACTTGAATTAAATTCATTAAGCTTACCCTTGCGTTTCCATTGTGTTGTCTGTTTATGTATGTCCGTCTTGTCTTTGCAATGATCATCTGTGTGGATGTGAGCAGAGGGAGATGCATCTCTGGAAGAAGCACTTGAAGAAGGATTCATTGCTGAAGAGAATCTTGTAGAGGTTGAAGTGAAGGCCGAACAGTAGGACGTTCGGTGAGCTGTCAGCTTAGTTAGGTTAACGGGCCGTTTTAGAACGAGCGCCTTTTTGCTATAGTTGTATAGTTGGACGTTCGGTATTTATTTTTGTACACCGTTCGTCATTATTGTTTTTGAACGCTCGTAAGTTTACTTGTTTATGTAAGGCCGTTCGGCCATTTGCGGGGTTTATCTATTTTATTGTAAGACTGTTTTGTCATATTAATACATGTGAATATTCTATTATATAGTTGATGACTGTATAATTTTTGGGATGTTACAATGATTAATTTTAATAATATTGTTTCAACATACTTGCATTCATATAAATTTAAACGATGCAGAAAATGTATATATTTTATGAGAATTCCATAATCATCATAAAAAAATTCACTTTCAATATCAATTATAAAAAAAATTGTCATAAAAAAAATCAATAAAATATACAAAAAGTTAACTTTCTGTAATTGTTAGAACTCTAACGGTTATAAAATAATATCACTTTTTACATGGCTAGTAATACAACCATCATAGAAAGTATGTATTTGGTTTTTTAATTTGTATGGTTATTCGTTTCTTACTTGTATAATAAAATCTGTATAATAATCACATTTCTCGAACACGGATTTTCAAATAATTGGATGATTAGATTGGTAGATATACATGAAGCCATATTTCATGTATTTCATAAAACATGATATTTTGCTAAGCAGAAAACTAAAATATTTATGGCTTTTCAAGAAAGTTTTTCAAGAAATGTATAAGCAAAGCAATTCGTGTACGCAAGACACATTTTAGCATGATAAAGGGATTTGATATTCTGTCTTTTACGATGAATATCAGATAAACTGATAAAGTACCAACAACAACATCTGAGGGTATTAATAGTTAGGTGGTCTGTCTTCAGTCATGACAAAAAAATCACAAGTGCCAACGTTTTTTCATAACCTAATTTCGATATAATTTTTTGTAAACCATATTGCATCTCGTAAATAAACTACAATATAATACAACTATATCTATATATAAAAGTTTATTATAATATTTTGAAATAAAAAGCTAAGTATAAAATATAGTTTGCAGTGAATTTTCATGTTCTTATCTATATGTAAAACTTTATGTTTTGCGGTCTCTATACTGAGTAGAAGTAGAAGGTTTTACTGATATGGTTTTATCACCGTTATTTGTTTATGCATGTTTAAGTTTAAATTAATAAGGATTAAATTAAAAGTATATAAGAAGATGTTGGATTGACAAGGAAAGGGAGGGTAATTTTGAAAGGTCATCAATGTGTGTAATAAAAATATTATATTGTAGTGACTTTTGAAATATCAATAAGCTTTATCTGTTAATAAATTAATTTTAAACTAACAAAATGACTATTTTGGCTTCTTTAAAAAAATGTAAACTGCTAAATTAAACTTTAAAAAAATCAAACTGAATTAATCTGTATGATAAAGGACAATTTTAACAATTTAGCCTTCAAAAAACATTCAAAATACAATGTAACACTTCAAAAATTTAAAAAACAAATTAAGTGTTTGAAAAAAAAAAGTTAAAAAGACTAATTCTCCAACATATTTACACTATTGGTACTTATAAGAAAAGAAAAACAATTAATGTAATAAACTACACTTCTATATTACTTTAGTTTATTTTCTTGAACTAGCATAACTTTCTATCTGTCATTTACAAATTACAATCATAATGAAAAATTAAATAATAAAATAGTTATATCCAACCTACGTGGATGTCAACTCATCTAAAATATATGCTCAAATTTCCTAGTTCAAACTTAACATTCAAAGTTTTAAGTCTATGCATATCATAGATCATTAATATCAACTAGTTCAAAATATGTGTCAGATTCTATATTTCAATAATGATACTTTAAAAATAAGTCTATTTACATTAATTCATGTTTTTTTTTTGTAAGAAAGACTAAAAACACTTATATAAGATAGAGAAATTCTAACTTTAGGTACAAAACTGATGGGTCTTTACATAAGAGATTTGACATTATTTTTAATGCAAAAGATAATGAATTTTTATTTTATACGTTGTTCAACTTTACTAAATGACATGTTTATTTGAATTTATCATGAAAATTTTAGATACATGAATCATATTGTATTCGTATGAGTTGGTCATCAAGACTTGTCATCGAGTCTGATATATCACTTATGGATCTTTAGAAAGGAAGTTCATTGGAGAAACAATACCAATGAGACCTGGACCTAACACACATAAGAGATTGACACAATTTTTAATCCAAAACCTTAATATAATGGATTTATGAGTTTTCACCTTATTATATGTTACTCAATTTTCTTATCTCTACCAAGTGTAAAACTTAAACTCACGTTTAAATTCTCAACAAAAACCTGACCAAACTTATATTATGAGTATAATGTAGAAGAAAATAATTTATTTGACTTTAATACTAATATAGCAAAAAAAAAACTCATACTTACAATGTAACTAAATAATTAAAAGGAACTTGAGATCTGTCGAAAAAAAGACTTAAAAGACTAATTTAGTTCCTATGATCATTGAATTTATTCAATGTGATACATTTTTTTTTTGTGGTCAATAAGGTTTCAATTTTTGTTAATTTTTATCAATGTAATCTTTTTGCTAGTACTGTTTAAATAATTAACGCATGTAAACGTAGTATGTAACGTGTCGGTTTTTTATTTTTTGTTTTTTTATTTTTTATTTATTTTTAATTAAAAAAATGTTATGTGTCAAGTCAGTGTCGGATCATGTAGTAGTAACAATGACACATATCACTACTAGTGCTACATGTCAATTATTCAATTAAGTTCCTATGTTTTTTATTTTGATTCAACTTAGTTCCAATTTTTTTTAAAGTAGACCAAATTTAATTTTTATATAAATGTTATACTTATATTTTTATTACAATTCACATTTTTATTAAATATTTCTAAAATTATTTTTAAACCAACTCTAACTATATCATTAGAATAAAATTATTAGATTTATGTTTAATTTTTGTTACATATAAAAAATACGGCTAGTGTTGGTTTAAAAATAATGAAGAAATTTTCTTTTTATTTTAAACTAAGTCTAACCCTATTTTTTAAATCTATTGAAGAATTACATAAGTCTAATAATTATATTATAATAATATATTGAATTTTAATAAAAATATCAGTATATCATTTTAATAAAAAATAAATTTGATCTCGATTTGGAGAAAAACAAAATTCTCCTATTTAAATAAAAATATCATTATAGCATTTTTCTAAAACTTAAATTTAATCCCAATTTAGAGATGAACAAAATTGTTCTATTTAAAAAAAATAGAACTTAATTAAATCAAAATAACAAATATAGGAACCTAATAGAATATGAGACATTGACATGCAGTGTTAAAACTATCACATGAGACCGTGTTGACTTGACACATGAATATTTTAAAAAAATTAAGAAAAAAAGTCATGTATCTTATACACATTTGTTAACTATTTAAACGGTGATAAAAAAAAAGACTAAATTAACAAAATTAACCAAAATTAAGACTTCATTAACAAAAAAATGGAAAATCACATCAAATAAACTCAACGAAAATAAAAATTAAATTAATATTTAAGAAAAGTATTATTATAATTAAAATTTTGATTGTTCAAAATTGATCATCATCATATCCATACTAGTTGATAACAAAGTTTGCTTCATAAGATTAAAGAGATGAAAGGGAAAAAAAACCTATAAAAGGAGTCTTACAAGATGAGTGAATGGAAAAATAAAAGTTAATATATTTTATAATTAATTAATTTTTTATAATAGATTTAAAATGATTGTTTTCATTTTCTAAGAATCTTAAAAAAGATGAAGGATTTATGGGTTAGTTGTTGAAAAGTCATATAACAACTTTTTTTAAAATGTTGATAAATATTACACCTAAATGTGTATATGTCTTGATAATGAATTATATGTGATTGAAAAATCATCAATGAATCTTCTTTCATTCTTTTTCTGTGATTTGATGTCATTTCTAAAAGCCACCACATATATGTATCAACTCCTCTACCACAAAGTTCATATATCAACTCAACTCTTTTTGTTAATAATTCTCTTTAATCTTAAATTTAGTTATTGGTGTATTCTTTGCAACTTTCCATTTAAAAGTAACCAAAACAATCAATACACTTTCAAGTAAGCCTGCACTTTTCTAAGAGGACTAGAAAATTTATCAGACAAATTGCAATGTTGCATGCATATATTCAAGTTTTGGACTCCATCTCATGTCAGGATAGTTTTTCAAGAGTTTCATGTGGAAGTGTCAAATAATGTTTGCACTCAGTTTTTGAAAGATGTTTCTTGCATATAATATCAATTATTGGATAATAAAAGTTAAATAAATTAAGTTAGAGTCAAATAATGATCTTTTGGCAATTTTAATTTTAGTAAAAAAAATTACATAATGACATATTTAAATTGAAATTTAAAATAATGAAAAGTAATTAAAAAATAGTTCATTGAGATAAAAATTTATTAAAATAGAATGTCTACAAATACAATAAAATAATTTTTATTTTATTTTAATTCGTTTAATTTAAAATATATATTATGTTTCAAAAGAAAAATGAAGATTATGTTTCATGTGGCAACCATAGAAGAGAAACAAGTATAATGTCATCAATACAATTTGGTAACTAGGAAAAGAAAGGGAAGATTGTGCCTAAATTTTAGTTAAGAAATTAAGTTAGACTGAATACAGGTTAAATCAAATATTTAATCAGTAAACAAAATACTTTATAAATCATATTTTGTGAAAAAATATTGAATATTATAATAATTATTATTTTTATTTTGTAACATAACATTTATAATTTTTTTACTAATACTTCTAATAAATCTTATTTTAATCCTTATTATTGTCGTTATCATGACATAAAGGAATTTTGTTATACTATTTTTAGTATTATTTTTAATTAAATAACTTCTGTTTTATTAAATTAAAACAATTTGTTAAAGAATAAATAACCATACATTTTTTATTCAAAAGTAATTAAAAGCTCTTGTAGCTAAAATATAATTGCAATAATTTTTTAAATCTTCCTATACCCTTAATAAAGAAGATTATCTTTTTTTTACAAACCTTTCTTCTAGTTTTATATTTTGAATTTAAATAATTATTTAAAATAAAAGAAAAAATAATTATTTTTAAATTTAAATAATTATTCATAATAAAAAATCATTTACACATAAAAAATTACTTATAATAAAATTATAAAAATTATTTATTTTCATAGTTACTTTTTATAACAACAATTTAATAGTTTAATAAATATTTATTTTAATTACTAAAAATTATTTTGTAATTTAATAAAACTTTTGATATAATAAAAAAATATACCCCGACATATGTTTTTTCTTACATTCCAAAATTTTCTTACTTTTAACCAAAAACATAATAAGGTCTTTACAAAAATAAGATATTGCTAGAACCAAATTTTCTATTCTATATCTTAGTTCCATCATGTCTTAGCATTTGCTCACTCCTAATATCTGTTAAGCTCGTATCATTAAGATGATCATTACAAAAGAGAAAACAAATACACAAATAGACAAAAACAGCAAGGATAAACTAATATTGTAAAAAAATCAAATCATACAATTATAAATTAGCATATAATACATTTAACTTTAAAATCAAACAAGAACCTAAACATATTCTAGATTTGACAAATTCGGCTACAGGTATAGATGTCGAGTTATGGTGGGTCATGCACTTGTGATGGTCTCTATTGCTTTGCAGAGTCATTGCCAATGAGTTTCGTCCTATCACACTCACAAGGTTAACACATTCACGTCTTAGGTTAAGATGAAGCACCTAGACTAGAACCTCCTGCTACTCCTCAACATATAATTCCCTTCTCTACTTGAGATGGAACGACTATTGGAGCATCAGGATAACTCCCAAGATTGAGCTTCCTACCAACACTTACACTACAAGGCACCACCATGAAATTTCTCCACGAGAGTCATGGAATTATGTCCATCTACCATGCACATGATCAATACGTACTCATCCTCATCATACATCATACAATTCAATAGATAGCATCAAACAAGCATCAAAGTACCGATACAACTCAAACCTAGCAAGACACAAAAGAAAAAGAATACAAACCAAAACTCCATAGAGGGCACCCAACACCTGATTTGAAGTAGGCAAGTGGCACTTGGGGCACAAACACACAACTCAGCACCTCAAAGTCAAAGAACTCACTGGCTTCGTGGCACTCAACGTCGTGTATCATAGGGACTCACTATTTTGGCAACATTGAGCATCATACAGGGTCGCTCAACACTATACCAGATGATAGCAAACTCGAAACTAGCTTTGTTTGCCCCCAATACCTATCCAAATAATCAAAATGGCATCATAGACATTGGAAATTATTCAAAAACAGGTTTATAACTTAAATTAGATACCAATTTGGTGATTTGGTCAAGAATCAAGGTTCAACCGATCAACCTACAACTCACAACTCATGAATCAAAATTCTAATGCTTTAAACCATATTTTCAATGCACTAACTAGCCAACTAAGTCCTAAATTCTCAAAGTAACCAACAAACAACAACTTTACTAACAAAACCATTCCTCCAAAATTTCACTTGTTTAAAACTCTAAAATGGACCAAAAGTAACCTAAAACATAACCTATCAACTACTTACCATCACAACATATTTATGGTTAATTAAGGTTCTAGACAAGTTTAAATTGATCTAAAAACATACCTCAAACATTACATATCTCTTTAAAGCCCCTTCTCTAGAAATTCACTTATCAAAATCTCAAATTTGGACTAAAAAATAGTCCAACAACACTTTCCATTCCATACTTTCAACTCTACAACACATTTGTACCTATAGAACTTCAAAATAGTAGCATCCAAAGTTCACACCATTATTAAATCACAAGAATACATCGAAATATTCATAAATAGGAAATTATTCACCCGTTAATATACAACATACTCAACAAGCATTTCAATTAGTATCATATTCAACCAAGCATAAATTTCATTACCTTTCAAACACAAATTCATGTTTCTCATAGAAAAATCAAAGTGAATATTAGCTTCCCTTATTTGTTAGAAGACCAAACAACCCTAAAGAACCCCAAACAACTCCTACAGATCAAATGACACTAATTGTGCCAACAAACAACGAAATTATGATCAGGGTATGCAATTAAGACCACTGATCAATAGAGAGTCTTATAGAAGACTCAAACTTAACATTCAAAACAAAGAAAGCTAACACGTAGGAAAATAAAACTGACTAAAAAAAGGAGAAAAATCAACTTACTCTATATGAGAAAACAATTAGTTAGACTTGAAAATCTCGTCACGAGGATTACTAAGGTGATCTATGATCTTTAAACAAATAGACAGAGAATGAGAATCCTTAGAGATAAATCAAAGTGATTTTTAGAAAGATGATTGTTTAAAATAATGAAAGTCGTTTATAACAAAACTATTTATATTAAAACTTTTTAATATTAAAATAGTTGAGTCTCACTTTTTTTTAAACTGTTACGAGTTCTAAAATATTATTTCCTAGGTCTTTTCATTTTTATTAGTTTTTATAATTTATAATTATATTATTTCAGAAACCCGTGTATTTTTACTAATATTAATAATAAGCTTAATTTTATTTAAGTTATTACATTTTCCTTTTTTTTAAGGAACTTTACTGTCTCAAGGAAAAGAATCATCAAAAGTATTCATTGTAAAGTATTATTTAATAATTTTCAAAATAACTAAAAACTTCTGTAGAATATCTTTAATCTTTAGTGTGTATTATTTGAGTGTAAATGTATTATTCTTATTGAATTATTTAAACTAAAATATTAATATTTTTAGTTTGTCTGTTTGCCCATTCGGAATGGTTGTTGATTGAGTGCATGGAAAAAATATGCGTTATCTGAATTACTTTGAAATGCGTGTTTATTTATTTTGTTATGAAGACTTTATATAAAATAAAGAAGTAATTATAGATGAAGTATTCACCACTCTCAAATTTATGTTATCACTCTAATGGATCTTAAATTTCATAAAATATATTTCAGTAAAATTTATTTAGTTAAGAATGAAATGAGAATTTACAAGTTAAAAATTAAACTATTATTTCAAAAAAGCTTAGGTTATTTTCAAAAATAAATATAAACTATTTCATACCTAATAGTAATACAATAATTATGGTAGATATCTATGTACAAACATAATTATTATATATTATACAATTTTATATCTTTTTAAGTATTTTTTTATGTGTACATATAACACAATGAAATTATCTATATATAATGTCATATACTATATATAATACATATTATAACACGTCTAATAATTATGAATGCATGTATATTTCTTTTATTATAGAAATGTCTCTTGAGAAAATATTTTCATTTGAACGGAAACTAAAAGAAATAAATAAAATTGTTTCATCATGCTTTTTTTTAGATAATCAAATCAAGATTTAAATAATAAAGAAAAATATTTGTCTGAATTTAAAATTCACTTAACTGCTCAAATTATCACTTAAATAAAATATCATAACACAAAATAATTATATGACAATCCAAATAGGTATAGAGATGCATAAACCACTTGTCTCTAAAAAGTTTTGCAATTATAAATAAAACATTTTTCTAATAATTAAGTGATTTAAAATCAAATGAGAAACCATCAATTTCAACAGAATAAAAGTAGATTCAATTCAAATATAAAAATCATTTTCCTATTCTTAACATATAGGAATTTATTTCAAATTATTAAAAATATAATTCACCGACCTTACTCTATTATATACACATGAATAGCTTTAATTAACTCAACTATTCATACTAAATTATCTATAAATTATATTCTAATTATTTCAAACTTTAATCCAATTCTAACCATCAAATTTATTCATGTACTACCTAACTACAATTAATTAACTCTTTTAGTCTCAATTTTTTTATATATTAGTAAAAAAAAAGAAAAAGATAAAGTTTAAGAACTCGTAGAGTTGGTTAAAAAAACATATAACTAGGTATCCAGACTAACAAATTAATCTATTTAGTTAATATATCATATTATAACATAACACTACTAATATGTAATAAAAACGGAAAAATTAGACAACTAAAAAGGAAAAAAATATAGGAAAGAAAAACCTGATTGATTAAAATCACGTTAATTAGTGCTGTCAAAATGGGTTGTAACCCGCGAATCAATCCGATCCACTACGGGTTTGAACCGGGTTGGGTTTGAAGAAAATGTAATTTTTTATGCGGGTAACCCGGTTTATTACTTTTGTGTTTCAATATTATTAGTTAGCACTTTTTTTTAATATTGTAGATGGGCATAAAAAAGATGTTTCAAGAGAGAAAAATATTATTGATTTATCTATTCAAGACTCTAATATTATAAATAGACAAGTGACAAAAATTATCAATATTAAAAACTTATTTGTTCGTCTTTTATACTTATTTTTAGATTACGCTTGGATTGTATGATATTTTTTTATATATTTTGAATTGTCTTTCGAGTTTATCATCATTTTAGATTGAAATTTATTTAAATTTGAATTTAAAAAATTATAAATTTTTTTATTTAAAAAAAAACTTATAATTAAGTGAGCTAGTGAGTCAATCCGATTAACCCACCAACCAGTGGTGGGTCGGATCAGATTCGAATTTTTTCAGCTCGCTAATAAGTAAGCCGGGTTGAATTGACTCACTAAATGACCAACTCATGGTGGGTTGAACTAGATCGAGCCAGGTTACCTGTTTTGACAGCTCTTAATATTGATGAGATAGAAAAATAATAAATTATCTCAAAATTTTAAAAAATATATTATAAAATTAAAAAAAAAACAAATTCGTAATTTACATATTAAACATAACTAGTAATTTTAATCTTCCTAAGTTTATATCATGCCATTGCCACACTATAACTATCATTATTAAAATATTAACGGAATAATTATAATATCTTTCAACTTTCTTACCATAAAAAGAATATTTTTTTACACCTTCACATTATATTATTATCACTTCAAGTTAACAAGGTAGATAAAAATTGGCTACTATTACCTTCAATAAATTTAGTTGACTTTCATGGTCAGTAGATAAAGAAGTTGCCTCATCCCTTATTAAAAAAAATAGTATTAAAAAGAAATTAAAAATAAAACATTAACAGGAAAAACGAAATAAAATATTTTGAAAATCTTACATATTTGATACTTTATTTTTCAAGAGAATTTTGTTGAAAATGATAAATATTAATTTCTTAACACAGGTCTTAAAAAGGTTAGCCTTCACTGTTAGTCGGTGGACAAAAATAAATCACAATATTATATAAAACGTTATAATTAAATACGTTTTATC
The DNA here is from genome assembly GCF_016808095.1 of Vigna angularis. NCBI lineage: Eukaryota > Viridiplantae > Streptophyta > Magnoliopsida > Fabales > Fabaceae > Vigna > Vigna angularis. The sequence continues at coordinate 44,308,776 of NC_068971.1, forward strand.
CCACGAAGTTACGTGATGAACATGATATGTAGAAAAGGATATATATATATATATATATATATATATATATATATATATATAATCAAGGATTTGTAGTGGTTACCTACTTGAAAAATTGGATGCTTCCTACTAGCTGTTTACGTGAAAGTTAGTGCAACTTTAAAGTCTGCATCAAATTTCAGTAAATCCAATTAACCTTTTGATTTTTCAAAGAAGAATGTTTGATTGTAATGTAAAAGTCTGAAGATGAACAATAAAAATAGAGAAAAAAAAAGATTATATATTAAAACCCACTTGAACAAAAATTTTGAACATACAAGTGTAATGTTGGCATTGTTACAATTATTGTGCACAATATATAGTTTTAAAAATTGAGGTGATTATGCCATTGATGTGAGCCTATATGTAGGAAAACATAATTCATATACATTCATCATTCGGTGTTTGTAACAAAATGAATATTAGTAGCTGACAGGCATATTCAAAAGCAAAGGCTCAGTGAGTGTGAAAAAGGCTATGATATAGGCTTTTGTTGGATGAAAAATGTGATTAAAGCAAAAGCATCCACATTGAACCTACTAATCCGAAAACATGACAAACACAAATTATTCAGACTCTAACATGTGTGATGCAAGAAGAATGCATAGAAATAGAAGGTTAATTTGACTTTTGCAGAGTTTTTACAAGAAGTGAAGTATTGAAGTTTTTGACTTGTCGGCCAAAGTGACCCTACCGGCCACCATCTTCCAACCTTCCTCCATTTCTCTTCCTCCGTGTGTGACCGACAAAACAGTGCTTGCCCCAATCTTGTAAAATTTGTCTACACATAGAGATCAAGAAAGAAGCTCTCTTGCAAGTTGTAATTGAAAAATGAGGGTGCACAAGTCCCCATTAAGCAGCACATTAATTATTTGCTCGCTTGATCAGGCTGCACTACCTGCTGTTACTTTCAAATCTATTTTGTGGGGTTATTATTATTTCTACCAATTCTTGAAGCCGTGTGTATAACAAGACTTGTGTTTCAATAATAGTACCTCCGTGTTTTGTGATTTTGTGGTTTGTTTCAAGGGAACCATGCATGCCTCAAGTTCATGTACTTCAACACCTCATACTTAAATTGTAGTTGGATTCATGGGGCACTGATCCACAAGATCAATTCGAAAAGAGCTTCGAACCTTCTGTTTCCATTAGCAGACAAAATTCAACGTCAAATTATTGGCTCACCACAGATTTCTTTAACATGGTCACTTTTGTTTTGATTATCTAAATTCACTCATACAACATGATCTTCCTCTCAGTCTACTTATCTGTATATTTGGAGTTATAATGGCATAGTTAACAAATTCTGAGTTATTAGCAGAACAGTGTGAGTGTACATGTTTTTTTCCTTTTTGTTTATCAAAGAGAAAAAAAAAGAAAAACATTTGAGGGCAATTGAAGTTAAATTCAGTATGGTTAGTACTTGTCCCTATTCTGAAGGTTTGTTTATGCTAAAAATGTGCATTGGTTGCAACCTATATGGACTCATTTTCTTGATTGATCAACATATTAAGAATATAAGGTATATTATTCTACCATGAGTAAGAAGGATTACTATACGTGTCGATCAATCATTCATGTGCCCCCATTTCCAATCAAATAAAGCTTTGGGGTCCATTAATGGATAGCTACTGACCCACCACTCCATTGATGAAATTCACATGCTATAACACACCGTTACTCACTTTGATTCATGAGAATTGACTAAATCAGAATCTGCCCCACATTGCCTTTCGTTTTAACTTTTATCTGTTTTATCATTTATTCATTGGCTCGCTTTGGTCCTTATATAGACATTTTATGCTTGACTGAATGGTAAGTGACACAACGGGAAGGGAAATCGTGTGGTGAAAAGCACCATACGATGGGGTTAATCCAGCTATTGCTTTCACAGCTCAGACAAAAATACCTGTAGCCTTCAATGAAAAGGGAAAAGCCTACAGACACAAGCCTAGGTTCTAGTTTGAATGTGAAAGCCATGCAACACAAAATAAAGAGCCACATTTAAGGCACATCCATCTACCCCTTCTGGATCCCATCACCTGTTTCAAGCTTTCCAACCTAGCTTACAGATTTTGTGTCATAAATAGATGAGGTGTGAAAAAGTAGTTCCTGTGGGAAAAAAGAAAGTTACACCAACCTAAAGCTGTGAAAAATGCAAGTTATAATTGAATCAATGATATGATATCCAACTATTAAAGACCTCCATTTTGTCTCTAATGATGTATAAATAATTATTACTGATATGTTTAATTCATCCAGTCCCTCCATAATACCATCATTTGATCTCAAATGGGGCCCCACTATTTTTCTTATTTATATCAAACTGACTACCACACTATTCTCCCATATGCACCTTACCTTGAGCAGTTTCTCTCTCACAACTTTCATTTATACAAAACAGCATCATTCTCCTTTCTGCTAACACTTTAACTAGCTTTTCTTCATGGCTCTCTTTCTCTTTGCTATTTTAGTCTTGATGGCCCCTTCAAGCAATGCCTATTGGCCACCCTCACCTGGCTACTGGCCAAGTTCCAAATTCAGCTCTATGAGTTTTTACAAAGGGTTTCGAAATCTCTGGGGCCCTCAGCACCAAAGTCTAGACCAAAATGCATTAACAATCTGGCTTGATAGAACCTCAGGTATGAATCCGATCACTTTCAATGCTCTCTCTTTCTCTTGCATGATATCATTGAAATCTTAATCCACCTTCACTGCTTTGTTTCTGGAGAACAGGAAGTGGCTTCAAGTCAGTAAGGCCATTTCGATCCGGTTACTTTGGGGCTTCCATTAAGGTCCAACCTGGCTATACTGCAGGAGTTATCACAGCTTTCTATGTAAGATATGGCCTCAAGAGATCATATAATAAAGTTTTATCGGTTGAAACTAACTTGAAAGCTTACACTTTTTTGCGTAGTGCAGCTAGTTAATTAATTGCTATTATTAGTGAATATAATGATTATTTGACTAATGGCAGCTCTCAAACAATGAAGCACATCCTGGTTTCCATGATGAAGTGGACATCGAGTTTCTTGGGACAACATTTGGAAAGCCTTACACTTTGCAGACGAATGTTTACATAAGAGGGAGTGGAGATGGGAGAATTATAGGTAGAGAGATGAAGTTCCATCTCTGGTTTGATCCTACCAAAGATTTTCATCACTATGCTATTCTGTGGAGTCCCAAGGAAATAATGTGAGTCACTATGCATAATACACTGTTACTGTTTCTGAATGTATGTGTGTGACTGTGGCTCTATTTGAAATTAAATGCATAGATTTTCAGTCCTAATACGAAAGAAAAGGATAGACAAGGTAGGAACTACTTCGTTTTCTTCTGAAGTAGATAGGTAGGAGTGAAGATCAAAGGAACTTAGTAAGATTGGATTCTGTGTATGTGGCATCAGATTGATTGGTTCTTATCATAAGGTGTCACGGTCCAGCCAAAACTGATTGGCTAGACATTTGATATTCAGAATACTTTTTTGATATAATTTTCTATAGAAAAGGACTAAAAATAAGTGATATGATTATTGAAAAATGTAGGAATGGTATAACCGGACTGATATTTTTGTAAGATGGAAGGGCAATAATTTCATTTTGTGAAGTTAAGGCAAGTAGGGATTTGACAGGAATAGACAATCATGTAGAAAAATGGTAGAATCAAGGTCACATGAGTGGCACAAAAAACCCAAGCATCAAAGTGTGGGGTAAGCAAAATCTGCTGACTCCCAGCTAATGAAAAAGCTAAAAGTAACATTTAATTAATTGATCTACTAGTTCCTTAGACAACCGTAATTATAAAATGAGTTTCAATTGTTGAGTGGTGCATAGGGTGAATCTTAAAAAAGGGTGTGTCTGATTTGTATTACCTGGTTAACATTGCTTTCACTGACATCGAAATGCGTGTCAGATTCCTAGTGGATGATGTGCCAATAAGAAGGTACCCGAGGAAGAGTGGTGCAACGTTTCCTCTGAGGCCAATGTGGCTATATGGTTCAATATGGGATGCTTCATCATGGGCAACTGAAGATGGAAAGTACAAAGCTGATTACAAATACCAACCCTTTGTGGCAAAGTATTCGAACTTCAAAGCCAGTGGTTGCTCAGCCTATGCACCACGGTGGTGCCACCCAGTTTCAGCCTCACCATATAGGTCTGGTGGGTTGACAAGACAACAGAACAGAGCCATGAGATGGGTGCAGAGATACCTGATGGTTTATAACTACTGTCAAGACCCCAAAAGAGATCACAGTCTAACACCTGAGTGTTGGGGTTGAACTTTGAAGTGTTCAAGTGTTATTGAAGATTTGATTATCTGGGAGTGAAAAAAATGTTACCTTTTTTTGGTCGCGAAAACTAAAACACTGTTGTCTTGTGATTTGTTTTGTTTTTTTGTTTGAGAAAGTTTGATTTACTTTATGTGGGTCAGTTGTGATGGGGCCCCTGGCTTGGCAGCTGCATAATGCAAGTGTACGGGGTTGTGCGTCCAAGGCTCTCAAGACACGAGAATATTTGGAAGATTGTGTGTTTTATTTTTTCTTTCTTTTAGACAGAGGAAAAGGAAAAGAAAGAGAGGGAAAAGGAATAATATGAATGCCTATGTCCAATGAAATGAAAAATGGGTAATGTGTATGGGTCGGTGAATGTAGCTCCATTGAGTGCGAATACTAAAAAACCACACACTTTATTTAATAATGTTATTGTCATTTCAATGATGAAAACCAGAACCTCTCTCTCTGTGTTATGGGGAGAGGGGTAAGTGTGTTTTCTTGCATGACTTTTTGGTGCATGTGAAACTTTATTACTACCATGAAAAAGCTTATTGCATGAAAATATATATTATTTGTAGCATGATTATGTAGGAGGTTGTGGACCTTTGGTTTCATTGGAAAGCAATCGAAAAGGAAATGGGAATATTTAAAAGAGCATGTAAATCATATGGAAAACTTTATTAATGGATAAATAATTGCATTACTTTTGTCGATGTATTCCATAATACGTGTGTTAGGTATTAATAATTGGTTTTAGATTTTCTTAAACAAGTAATGTTTATAGATATTTCTATTCAATAATAGAATACTTAAGAGGTTAAAAATATATTTGATTTTAAAAAATTATTAGCATGTCCTTATTAACTGTGAGGAGTCAAAATCATTTTAAAATAATGTTAACTTGATGTTTGAAATATAAAAAAAAAATATCTAATTCTGATTTTTAGAATTTGTTTTGTCTCTTTCTTCACTCCTTTATCCCTTGCATTCTATGTTTAGCTTTTTCTCAAAATGAACTAATTTCTTAGTAGAATTCAACCATAGTCCAATACATGTTTATTCTAAAAGATTCATACAAAATTCTAATTAAGTTCGAGTTATGTAGTTTTTTATTGAATCTATTATTGTATGCAACAGTAGGGCTATATAGAAAAGATTAAACTAAACCAAATTGATCCTATATATACTTGAAAAACTTGAATGTTTGGGAAAAGAAAATTAAACCAAAATGTTATTTTAAACTAGTTTTAACAAAAGAATTATTCTTAAATTAAACTGAACTTTAATTTATTATTGCATTCTATCTACCTATCCCGATTAAAATACCGTGATGAATCAGGAATCAATTGATTATGATTAGAGTCAATTAATCATCTAAATAATCTAAAAAGATGAGTAATCATGTTTAAACAAAATTGCATTGTGTTATATCAATCCTAATTAAAAGTTCATAGAGAAAACAAGATATCTAATAATTTAATGTATCTAACAATTATAAATACAAATTAAAAATATGGTTGTTGAAACTTTTTACTACTACGTATTTATTATAACATTACCAGAAAATATTATCCAAAAGAAAAATAAATCAAAAAATAAATAATAAAAAAATTATTTTAACGACCTTACACTCAGAAAATTATATTGGAAAATATTTTTAAAATAAGACTCCGAAGTAATAATAGTTTAACTAATTTAGATACTTCTAACACTTCCATTTAAAATAGTTTACCTTAATTCGGTTTCATTGAACAATAATATAATTTAGTTTCAATTCAATTATAATATAAATTTAATTCAATTTTATAATAATTTGATTTTAAAATTCAGTTCATTTTTATAATAATTCAGTTTTATGTATATATTTCATCAGTAGCTAATTGTTCATATTCATCTCATAATTAACCTAACCTAAACTTTCTTAATGGATTGTAAAGTTTTACCTTTAAACTTTAATATAATTAAATTTGAATTTTTTTTCAACTCTTTGGATCATCTCAAATTAGGATTAGTTAGTAAAACCATACAAATTGACTTGGAGAAGTTTAAACTAATTGGGCAGGTTGGCCAATGCATTATAGTTTTAAATCAACTCATCTCAAACCCAGGAAAATTGAAATTTTAGGCCATTAAATTATGGACATAAATTAAATATATACCTTTTTAGCATGATCATGACCTATCTTGTAAAAAGCTCACATAATCTGAGTTTTCACTTTAAAAGTTTGAATTGAATTTGACATTTTTATCTAACTCAATATAACTTATGATTTGCATCAAGCTTTGGACAAACTCTAACTACAGGCTTAATATTTTTTTTCGGATCTAACATCTCATTTCAAAAACATAAATAGAGTAAGTTTTTTTCTCATATTTAATGAGAATTCAAAAATAAATTTAAGTTTGAATTTAATTAGAAATAACAAAGTTAAATAACATGTAAAAATAAAATTGATAAAATTATTATTTTAATGTTTTATATTAGTATAATGTTAATCTCTTATGTAAATTTGATATATGTTTTTGTGTTATTTTTTTCTTATTAATCTTTTAAAAGATTTATCAATAACATTATAGTTGAATACTCATTTTGATCACTAACTTACATGTCTCCTCATCCACCTATATCATGTTTACTAATACAAACTCAAATTCATATAAGTGGGCGATTTAGATTTTATATCTTAAACACAAATTGAATGTAAGTGTTTAAAACTTGGTGTCATTGTGATCCAATCTAAAATTATTCACAAATGCGTGTAAAGAAAACTTTTTTTTTTTGCTTTCACTTCAAATCTTCTCATCACAACCTCATATGAAGAAACTTGTACCATTTTAATGAATTTCTAATAGAAAAATATAATGCAGATGAAGTTTTGAAAAAACCAGAAAAGTACAAACAAAAAATCAATTCTAACTGATGCCTACCTCGTATTTAAACAAAATTGTTCATAAACTAAGTGTGTCGCAAAAAAAGGGTTAGAAAAATATAACTTACTAAAAGTTTAATTAAAATTAACTTCACAGATGAAGATGATTCAATATTATATTTACAAATGTTCTTACAAAATATAGCACTCGCTTCTTTTTATATAACTAAAAGAATAAGAAAAAATGTTCATGTTTTTCCATCAGTTAAAGTTATAAACGTAATTAGTTGGCAAAATTCAATGGTATTGGTTTATTCGACAGGATTCAATGAATCAAATACACCACTTGCCGTTTCATGATTCAGCAAATTCCCTTAAAAAAGTTATGTTTTGCTTTGAGGTTTGGAATCCATTAACAATTACTAATTCTATCCATGTGTGTACATGTCAGATGAATATTTTATTTCTTAATAAATGCTTAAATTATAAATTTTGTTTAACCCTTCATGGAAGTTAACATTCGGTTAAAAACACTAATTTAAATGTATTGATTCGAACTTATTTTAATTGAACCAGAAACTCCTTTTAAAAAAAAATAATAAGTCTGTGTAAATTAAATTATGTTCTTAAATATCTTGATGAGAAATTGCAAGAAAATAAAAGTTAAATTTACAAAAGAATAGTAGTTACAGAGTATTTTGCTCATGTATAATTTTTTTGTTTTTCTCTATTAAAAATTAAGGTATGCAATAAATATGTATTTTTCTTAATTTATTATATATAAATAAACAGAGTAGTGCTATCATGCTTGTGTGGTGTATGTCAGAGCAATTCAGCAATAATGAAAGGAAAGCAAACATAGAAAACGGTGATCTACATGGCAGCCTAAAAATTATGAAAATAGAACTCTTCGCCTGAATAACAGAGAATTATTGATCGCTGAAGATGCTGGAAGACGATAATAATGCATAAAGCAGAGGGCCATAATGCGAGGATCAAACAAAAAAAGGTCGTTGGTGGATAGCTTTTAAACCATTAATGGAGTGACAATGATTGCATGTTTTCCAAAAGCGATATATGGTTAAGCATTGCTTAATCATTAGTTCCCTTCTACAGTTCTGTTCTCTTCATTTGGCATATTTTAAGGATTAGTTATTTGATTGATGTGAGATGTTTTATTTGAAATTTTACGCTGACGATAATGGCCCAATGCATGCCTACCTATATTCGAACAAATTGGATATAGTAATTTTTTTTTTCATTCTAGCACATTTTAATAAAAAATTTATGATTGAAATTAATTTAATCATACGTTCCAATTACATTTAACATTTCAAGATTAATTCCATTTGACTTAATGTAAAAAAGTCCTTCAGCTTCAACATATCATAATGCAATTAAGTAGGGACCTATAATTAGATAAGGACAAAGAAAACCGCTTTCTTAGCATCGTGTAGGCCAGGGCATTATTCTAACCATTTATCTGAACATTTTGTAACAAGTATTAAATAGAATGATGGCAATTCTAAATTTTAAATGTAATTTAGTTATGTGAACAACTAATTTAATGTCAAAGCCACATGATTAAATTTTGAATCAAATTCTTTCTTAACCATAATAAGACACTACATAAACACTCAATACACAAGTTAACAAGCGACTAAATAATTATACAAAACACAAAATCAGAAACTCACAATAAACATAATAACAATCCACAATTAAGAAAACTTTAATCTTCAAACTCTTTCAAAACTCTTATTTTCCAATCTCACTATCAAACATTTTTTTGTTCAACAATTAACCGTATATAGAATACATACGCCTGGCAGCAACCACAAGTTTCGATGTTAAAAAAATTTCGAGTGAATTTATAAAAAAACAAACTTTTTTTAATTTTGTCTACTTTTATCAAAAAAATTGAAACTTATTTTCTAACTACTGTATACCAACAAAAACTCGAACCAACATTTTACAGTGATTTTTGCAAAAAAAAAAAAAAAAAGTAGTCCACATTGCAAATCCCATGACTACATATGTGATTACCAAGCGGGTTAATAATATTTTACTCAAACTAGAGGTAAAATTTGTAAAACATGTGGAGATGAAAAACATTTAACCCAATAGTTTCCTATTGCATTGAAAACCAGCAACTTTCAGTAATCATAGTTATTAATGACAGTGCTGATCTTATTATTGTCACAATAGCAATATCAACATTAATACATTATTGCCCCAATATTACCAAAAAATTAATAAATAACATACAACATAATTACAGAAAAACGAAGACTCGGGGCAGAGAAATAACTATTCCAACTACTTTAAGGACAGTTAAATTCAAATATAGAATAATTTATAAGATATCAAAGCCAATGATCCCTTTCTTTCTTGAAAGGGTTGCGGTGATAAGAGCAATTGCGAAACATAGAATTACCTTACCGACGAGTGTTTGGAATAGAAAAGCTGCAACGTGTTCTCACTTAGACAACCCAGTACGCCGTGTCTAGGTGAGTACCTAAGATCACGGGCCTGAGCTGGAATTTTGAATTGCTGAAGAAGCCTAAAAGATGGCAACTCATGCAAGACCAAATCACATGTAACTTCATCCAAAGATGCTAACAATCTGCTCTGACTCTCTATGTCCATAATTACACATTTTGGTAGTCGAATTTTACTCACATTTGCAAGGGAGGAACCCAACTTTTGGAAATGATGCCTACCCATTCTATTGAACAAGACATGAGTGCCCTGTACTCCTTGTCCAGCACTAAGAGGAGTGGCCAACGGTTGAGATAGAGGCACATCCATTAATTTCGGTCTGTATGAAGCAACAATGTCATCACTGCTAGGGCAATAGGCAAGGGATATGCAGACTCCTTGATTATCAGTTTCAGGAACCACAAGCGGCCTTCACATTTAAAAAAGGTGAAGTATTAGGACAGCTATTTACAGCCAAAAAAAAATAGAGGATGACACTTCGTACATGATTGCTTGCAAAATCACCACTGTCCTCGTGGAACCAAATTGAAATTACGCATAAGAAAATAGGAATGATCCATCATATAGTATCTTATAAATGCAGGAAAGCATTCCAAAGTCGAGAGCTGATTTAATTAAATTAAAAAAAAATGTAAGTTTCAAAAATGCAAAAGAAATACGACTCTAACACAAGAAAATAATCTAAAATAATTTTGGCAATACAAGCAAGGAAGATAGCATGTATGTCATACAAAATGAAGAATAATAGGAGCTAAAGGAGTGAAAAGGGAAAGGTACAATGACGGACCAAACATTGGAAATGTACAATTCGAAATGTCGCATACTTTGGAAAACAAAACGAATTGTGCCAACAGGTAGGCCCACACAAATCCAAAAACAAAATGGGTAAAGCGAAATATTTGCTCGTCATAATTGAATATTGTAGGGTTAACTTGATAGTGCCAGCAAATCAAGTTTTGCACAATATTTATTAGGAAATTATAATATTATATACATAAAGCGGACGTCCATAAAAGGCAAACAGCCTACCGTTCTTCAGAATCAATGTTCCACTGACAAAGGCCAAAGGCAGATGCCGATAGGATGGTTTTAACACCCGATGAAAGACTTGAAGTTTGTGTAAGAGAAGTGACAGTATGCACAGGGTTATTAGTCAAACCAACTAAAGATTTCATGGGGCCTACAGTTTGACGCATGTCAAACACTAAGACAGAACCATTCTGCAGGAATATAAATATGAAGATTAGAATTTGAAGCTCCCACATCCAATAAATACAAAAACCAAATTGCTGACCTGTAGTCCAGCATATATGTTATGCGAATTGTTCAGATCCCACGAACAAGACCATGCAGGATCCTGTAATAGAATTCAAGGTTAAAAAAACAAAGAGGTACTACTAAACTATGATGGGAGATAAATTGCAATATCTGAGGCAACAAATTAGTAAATTAGCACACATGAAGGTGCATGAAAAAACTATTTTAAAAATCTATTTCTATAAGTAGTTTAGAGAATTCCCTCTTATATACATCGTTTCCAAGGATTTACAATCACAGGAACTAACGAGGATTGCCTTGCCCTCCTGCTGTACGCTATTAAATATTATTTGGTGCCTGAGGTTGGAGAAAAAAGCTAGACTTTCTGGGATAGTTACTTACAACACTGCATCCTTTTTGGGATTCAGTGATTTTCTTATCTTTGTTATGATGTTGGGTTGATGGTTTGTTAGGAATGAGAAGAGTTGGAGAGTTTATGAGAGAAGGAAGAGAATAAGTTAGTTGAGCAACCCAACTGCTTATTACAGTTGGGTAGGGCGGGAATAGCTGTTGTATAAATAGTAGAGGGGTTAGTTGTGTGGGGACTTTTGACAGTTTGTTAGTTGACAGGATTAAGCCTGTGAAAGGGGTTAAGCCCTTGCTATTGTGAGTGTACAGACTTGACCTTGTGAATAATATCCAGTTCTGTTTACTTTCTTTCTAGTTTCTTAGCGCCTAAGTGTGGTTTCTAGAGGTTCTTGAATAGGTTTCTTTACCAGAAACCTATCAATTGGTCCGACCTGCCGGATCCCAATTGGAGGAGTAGCGTGTGCGCGGAATGGAGGGAAGAGTAGTGGCGGTTGAAGGTCAGTTAGAGGCGGTGGAGATCGCCGTGGCAGAGACGAGACGAAGGCCGATACAGGGGCTTTGAGACAAAATTACGAGGCGATGAGGCAGGATATCCAGGCGATCCTGAAGATGATGGGGGACCGCAACCGCGATCCAAATGGAAATCGCCAAAGGGCCAGTGAGTCGTCCGTGAACGACAACGGTGGCGGAATCGAAGGAGATAGAGAGGGAAGACGGGAAGGAAATCAAGAAGGGCCTCCCAATTGGAGGAAACGGGTAGAATTACCGGGGTTTGAAGGGGGCGACCCATTGATCTGGATAAGTAGAGCAGAGAAATTCTTTGAGGTGCAAAAGGTGGCCGAGGACGAGAAAGTACAGTTGGCGTTCATCAGTACGGAAGGATATGCAGCATACTGGTTTCGCTTTTGGAGAGAAAAAACACGGCACAGATCGTGGGAAGGATTGAAGAGAGAGTTGGTGATCAGATTTGGAGAAGGTGGACGAGGGTCCGTCTATGAGAGATTGGCCGCCATTAAACAAGTAGGGGCAGTGAGCGAGTATGTTAGGGATTTCGAAGTGTTGGTGGGGCAGACGACAGGGATTCCAGAGGAACAACTCTTGGGATACTTTATGGCGGGGCTGCAAGAGGAGATAAGCGATTTTGTGAGGCCCCATGACCCGCAAGATTTAATGATAGCTATGCGTATCGCTCGGGACGTACAAAAGTTGTGTTCCCAATCGAAGGTCAGTGGGGAACAATCGACCAAGAGTAGGAATGTTTGGGGAGCAACAATGAGGGTAGCCACAAGAAGCAAATTCAGTCGCGAGGTACCGGGAAGAGGGGGGACCGCCGAGAGTGTGGGATCGGTCAGGCGGGAGACGAACCAGGGGAGTGGGGTTGCCAGGCCTAATGTAGAGGGAAGAGGAAGATGTTAGGATATAGAGTAAGGGGAAAGGGGATTAGGGTAGAAGGGAGAGGACGGTATAAATAGATTGATTGTATAGTTAGAAGGGACTTTTGATGAATTGATTTGTTGACAGGTATTAACCTGTGACGAGGGTTAAGCCTCGGTTTCCATTCTGTACAGTGATTCTTACTATGAATAGAATTCAGTTTCCTTCTTTCTTTGTCTTTTTCTGGGAGGAAGAGAGTTCGTGATTAGGTTCCCCATTTAGGAACCTATCAATTGGTCTGACCTGCCGGATATTCGCTTGGGAGGGGACTGATAGATCAAGAAGTAATCAAGAAAGGGTGGAGGCATGGAAGGAAGAAACGATACCGTGGAGAGGAGGACCAGCGAACTGAAAATGAACATGGCAGCAATACGCCAAGATTACGCAGCAATACGCCAAGATTTGCAAGAAATTATGAAAAGGTTGAGTGGGCGAACCAGCAACCAAGAGGGCCAACAGTCGGACGACAGCCAAGCCTCCGTCAACGAGAACAAAAGGAGGCAAGAGGAGGAAGTGGGAGAGGCAAGGGGTGAACGCCATGAAGGGCAACCCAGTTGGAGGACAAGGGTAGAATTACCCACTTTCGAAGGGTTTGATCCTATGGGATGGATTGCTAGGGCGGAGACAGTTTTTGAGACCCAGGGGGTGATAGAGGAAGAAAAAGTGCGTCGGACATACAGTAGCATGGAGGGAAGTGTTGGGTATTGGATCCAAGCCTGGAAGGCTAAAGCCAAGAATCCTTCTTGGGAAGGACTGAAGAAAGCTATGGTGATAAGGTTTGGAACAATTGTTGAGCGTTTGTTGAAACAGACGGGGACGGTAGACGAGTATGTACGAGACTTCAAGAAATTGGCAGGACAAACGAAGAGGGTACCGGACGAGCAGCTGTCAGGATATTTTCTGGCGGGATTGCAAGAGGACATTCGGAACCAAGTCCAACCGTATGACTCACAGGAAGTGATGGTAGCGAAGCGGATCTCAAGGGATGTGGAGGCTGGGTTGCAAGAACCGATACGCAACAAGGTGCGTCTTCTCGATCCTCAAGAATTGATGGCCGCGATGCCAATCGCACGGGATGGGGAGGAACTTAACGGAGGAGCGAAGACCGGAGGAGGAGGAATGGGAAGAAACCTGACGAATTGGAGTAGACCGAGCGGGGTGGCGTCGCGGGTTGAACCCAGTCGACAAACCCAGAACCGAACGAGGCCAGCGGAGCATAGTGGGTCGGTGCGCAAGGAGGTGACACAGGCGAGCGGGCTTGCGAAGTCAAACTTCGATAACAGAGGGAGAAATTCTGGGAATTTACCCTACTCACCGTTTGCGAAACGTAGGAAGGAGGAAAGTTGTTTCAGGTGTGGAGGGGCTTTCGGCCCAGGTCATCAATGCCCAGAAAGAAGTTTGAGGATGTTGATGATGGTTGAGGACGAGGAGGAAGATGGAACAAAGGCAGAGACAGAGTTGGCTCAGATGCAGATGAAGCTTTCTGCGTTTTCTGCTGGGGGCCTGACGCAACCCAAAAAGATGAAATTGCAAGGAGAAATTGAGGGAAAACGAGTTTTAATTTTGATGGACAGTGGCGCGTCCCATAAATTCGGTCTCTTATTTCGACCACCACCCAAACCCCCAGACTTGAAGTTGCAGGTATCGATAGAAGCAATTGAAAATCACATGCCACAAGTTATGGTAATTGATGAGATTGGTACAAAACATGAAGCAATGGCTGCAAGCACAATTGCACAACGTGGGATTCAGTTTATTGCCACTGCTAATGGAATCCCAATTGAAAATGATGATGTAAAAAGTAGTGAAACTTTTGAGTGCAGGTAGTAGCAGCGGGTTCCTTCCTATGATCAGACCATATCACAATGCCATCGGCTCAATCTTCCCGATTCCAACCTTGAGGACAAGGTTGTTCTGCAGGGGGTGTATTGTTAGGATATAGAGTAAGGGGAAAGGGGATTAGGGTAGAAGGGAGAGGACAGTATAAATAGATTGACTGTATAGTTAGAAGGGACTTTTGATGAATTGATTTGTTGACAGGTATTGACTTGTGACGAGGGTTAAGCCTCGGTTTCCATTCTGTACAGTGATTCTTACTGTGAATAGAATTCAGTTTCCTTCTTTCTGTGTCTTTTTCTGGGAGGAAGAGAGTTCGTGATTAGGTTCCCCATTTAGGAACCTATCAGAAGAAGTGTCTGAAACTTACCCTATTCGGAATTCATAAAAAGAAGGGAAGAGGGAAGGTGCTTCCGATGTGGGGGACCTTTTAGCCCAGGGCATAGATGTCCAGAAAGAGGATTGAGGATGTTAATTCTGGCAGAAGAAGAGGAGGAAGATGGGAGTGAAGCTATGGATGAGATGGATCAGTCCCAGATGGAGTTATCCGCTTTTTCAGTAGGGGGATTGACATCTCCTAAAACTATGAAATTAAGAGGAAACATAGGGGGTCGAGAAGTGTTGGTTCTCATTGACAGTGGAGCCAGTCACAACTTCATACGCCAGAAGTTAGTGGAGGAAATGGGAATGACAGTGGTGGAAACCCCACCTTACAGGGTCAGCTTGGGAGACGGTTATCAAAAAAAGACAAGGGGTTGTTGTGAGGAGGTGACGATTGTGTTGGGCGAAGTGGAAGTGGTAGAGAGGTTCCACTTGTTTGAGCTAGGAGGGGTGGACGTAATATTAGGAGTGGAGTGGTTGGAAAAATTAGGAGAAGTGACCCTGGACTGGAGTAAACTGACCATGGCATATCAACAGCTAGGGAGAAAGGTAAGAATTCAGGGGGATCCAACTTTAGAAAGGAAGATGGTGGAACCAGGTGCTTTACTAAAAATGGCCGAGGTAGAGATTTGGTTGTTGGTATGGGAGTTGGGATACTTAGATTCAAAGGAAGGAGGTGAAAACTGTCAGAGTTTAACAGAAAGCCAAGGAAAGGAGATGGAGTTGTTGATGAGCCAGTACAAAGGGGTGTTTGTGGATCCAGTGGGGCTACCTCCTGATCGTGGCATGGTGCATCACATACCTCTCAAAGAGGGCATGGATCCTGTCAATGTTAGGCCTTACAGGTACCCCCATGTGATGAAGGGGGAGATCGAGCAGCAAGTCAAGGAAATGCTCAAAACAAGGGTGATTAGACCCAGCCACAGTCCCTATTCGAGTCCGGTCATCTTAGTAAAGAAGAAAGACGGTAGTTGGAGGTTTTGTGTTGATTACAGGGCGTTGAATCGTGCCACGGTGCCGGATAAATTCCCAATACCGGTGATTGAGGAGCTATTGGATGAGTTGAGGGGGGCTTGCTACTTTTCGAAGATTGATTTGAAAGCGGGTTATCATCAAATCCGTATGGGAGAGCAAGATGTTGAGGAAACGGCTTTTAGGACGCACCAAGGGCATTATGAATTTATGGTAATGCCCTTCGGCCTTACAAACGCTCCAGCTACATTCCAAAATGCCATGAACAACCTTTTTCAGCCTTATCTAAGGAAATACGTTTTGGTGTTCTTCGACAATATATTGGTTTACAGCACCACATGGGGAGAGCACCTTGAACATGTTACTATTGTGTTGGATACTCTAGAGCAGAACAGTTGGGTAGCAAACCAAAGGAAGTGTGAATTCGGGCGAGCACAGATTAAATACTTGGGTCATGCTATATCAAGCAAGGGGGTAGAGATGGATCCTGAGAAGGTGAGAGTTGTGACTGAATGGAGCAGGCCGAAAACGGTAAAAGGAGTGAGGGGATTTTTGGGTTTGACTGGTTATTATAGGAGGTTTGTTAAAGACTATGGGAAGATTGCCAAGCCCCTGACTGAGTTACTGAAGAAAGGGGAATTCGTATGGAATGAAAGGGCTGAAGAAGCCATGCAACAGCTGAAGAGGGCTATCACGACAGCCCCGGTGTTATCCTTACCAGATTTCCAACAACCCTTTCATATAGAGTGTGATGCCTCGGGTATAGGCGTGGGGGCAGTTTTGACTTAAGGGAGAAGACCCATTGCCTATTTTAGTAAGGCGCTATCAGCAGGGACGTTGAGCAAATCAATTTATGAGAAGGAACTGATGGCCTTGGTATTGGCCATACAGCATTGGAGGCTTTATCTGCTGGGGCAAAGATTTGTGGTGCATACTGACCAGAGAAGCCTTCGCCACTTGTTAGAGCAGCGTATAACTACTCAAAACCAACAGAATTGGATTGCTAAATTGTTGGGATATGATTTTGAGATAGTATACAAAGCAGGGGCTACCAACCGAGCGGCGGATGCCCTATCAAGGAGGGAGGAGGGAGACAAGGAGGAGGTAACAGAATTGGGAGTGATGGTCAGGCCATATTGGCAGGACTTTGGCGAGATCTTAAGAGAGGTGGAGGAAGATGACAGGTTGAAGAAGGTGATGGAGGATCTTAGGAGGGATCCAAATACCCATCCAGCTTATACCATTGAGCAGGACAGGTTACACTATAAAGGAAGGTTAGTTTTGTCAGCCAATTCCACATGGATTCCCAGGTTGTTGGCGGAGTTCCATGTTACGCAGACGGGGGGCATTCGGGTGTTTACAGGACATATCGGAGGTTGGCTCAATCCTTATATTGGATTGATATGAAGAAGAGGGTAACTGAGTATGTGGCGGGATGCTTGGTGTGTCAGCAGCACAAGTACTTGTCCTCTTCTCCTCAAGGACTGCTGCAACCATTGCAAATTCCGAATGCCATTTGGGAAGAGTTAAGCATGGACTTTATAGTGAGGCTTCCAAAATCTCAGGGATTTGATGCTATACTAGTGGTAGTAGATCGCTTAAGTAAATACGGTCATTTTATACCACTCAAGCATCCTTATTCAGCTAGAATGGTAGCGGAGTTATTCATCAAGGAAATAGTTAGGCTGCATGGCATTCCGAAATCAATAGTGAGTGATCGAGACCCCCTCTTTCTCAGCATTTTTTGGCAAGAGCTATTTAAAGGGCAGGGTACACAATTGAAGATGAGTACAGCTTATCACCCTGAGACCGACGGCCAAACGGAGGTTCTGAACCGTGTTTTGGAGGGATACCTTAGATGCTTCTGTTCAGAACAACCGAAAGGATGGATGACAGCCTTACCATGGGCTGAGTACTGGTATAATACCAGTTATCAGGGAGCAATCCGGTGTACACCGTTTGAAACGGTCTATGGACGGCCACCTCCATCCCTGCAACGATTTATACCGGGAGAATCATTGGTTGAGGCAGTGAATCAGGAATTGCAGACACGGGATGAAGCTTTAAAGTAGATGAAGTTCCACTTGGAAAGGGCACAAGAGCTTATGGTACAACAGGCCAACAAGAGGAGGAGACCTTCAAATGTTGAAGTGGGGGATTGGGTATACTTGAAGATCAGACCCCATCGACAATCTTCCATGCCAACCAGACTTCACCAGAAATTAGCAGCCAGATTTTTTGGTCCATTTCAGGTGATCCAGAGAGTGGAAGCAGTGGCCTATAAACTCCAGTTACCAAAGACAGCACGCATACACCCTATATTCCATGTGTCCCAATTAAAAAAGGCAATAGGGGAGCAGAGAGTGGAGAATGAGTTGCCTCCAGACTTGCAGGCCGATGGACCCTCTTTTTGGCCCATCAGTGTTCGAGGGACACGAGTCACGCAAAGAGGGGATGAGGATGTGTCACTGTTGTTAATTGAATGGCAGGATGGCAGACAGGAAGGAGCAACGTGGGAAGATGAAGTGGCTATCAAAGAACAGTACCCCGATTTCAACCTTGGGGACAAGGTTGAACTTCAGGCAGAGGGCAATGTTAGGAATGAGAAGAGTTGGAGAGTTTATGAGAGAAGGAAGAGAATGAGTTAGTTGAGCAACCCAACTGCTTATTACAGTTGGGTAGGGCGGGAATAGCTGTTGTATAAATAGTAGAGGGGTTAGTTGTGTGGGGACTTTTGACAGTTTGTTAGTTGACAGGATTAAGCCTGTGAAAGGGGTTAAGCCCTTGCTATTGTGAGTGTACAGACTTGACCTTGTGAATAATATCTAGTTCTGTTTACTTTCTTTCTAGTTTCTTGGCGCCTAAGTGTGGTTTCTAGAGGTTCTTGAATAGGTTTCTTTACCAGAAACCTGTCATGGTTACTGTAAAAGAGCATCTTTAGAAAACTTTCAAAAGAGATTGGAAACCTTTACTTAGATAGCTTGCGGTCTTTTGGGGTCCTTAAGGTTTTTGGTTGCTCCATTCAAGGAGGATAACAAGTTAAATATACAAGCAATACAAATCTGAAAAAACACAAAGCATAGCAATTATACACTATTGCAACAAGCTTTATTTACTATTAGTTTACCAAACGAAAATATTGAATCAAACTTCACCTGTAGATCATAATTGATAACAAGATTGCCACTGTCCAAGCTGTAACACAGGAAAATACACCAATTACCGAGGTTTACTATGTCAAACAAGACCGATTAGTACTCAATGCAGCTATACCTGAGCACTGATAGTTTCTTCCCCAATGAAGAAAAGAGAGCCATACTACTATTAGAAGGAGAAATATGAAGGTCTTTAACACCACTTGTAGCAGAAGGCAGTAAGATATCTTGCATCTCAGATGGAGACAACAAGCTCATCTACAAAGCCAAGTTTCCATGAAAGTTAAATCGAAATCCTTTTTGCACAAGAGAAACTAAAGCCACATACAAATAAATACTTCAAATTGAAGAATCTTACTTTAGTTAGCAAGTGCATTCCACCTACTTCCTTTGGCTTTTGTGCGATTAATAAAATTTGATTAGAAATGTCCATATCAAAAATGCGTGCACCATCGAGATGAATCTCTTTCTAAAACAAGTACACACTAGTTAAATAAAATTCTTCTAACAAAATAAGCCTATTATAAGAGGAGATGTGATTAAAAAAAGTACGGTATTATAGTTCCATTCCACATATTCCTAGCTTACCATCCTAAACTTTTTTTTTCAAAACCACTTAACCTCTCTGAGTTTGGTTTAAAGTAAACTATCAATTCAATAAATTCCATTAAAGTTCTATGTTTCATGCCACGGCTTTAACCATGGTCACAGTGTAAGAACCTAGAAAATAGATTATTAGAGTTAATAAGTGTATTAAAATAATGAGACTGAGTATTTTATTATAAAATAATATCATAATATAAATAGAATTTTCTAAACTTGTCTCATTATCTAAATCATCTTCTATCTCTCTAAAACACTATTCTCTTAACTTCTCTACTATCTCTCTAAGTAATCTAACTCCTTGATAATTTGTTGGACGATCAGGAGGTACCTAGACGATCACTGCGTCAAGCTCTACAACTTCAACAGATCAATTCACTGTTTAGAGCAAGTCAAAAAACCCTTTTCTTTGGTATTTTAGGGTTCTTGATCATACAAGGCGATTATGTTTTTGCATGGGTCAAGAATTTCTCTTCATTGATTCTTGATTCAATTGAAGTTCTAAAGTTGGTCTCCAATCACCAATCAGTGATTTGTAGGTGTTTTAAAAGTTCCTTGTTTTGCAAGAATTCAGTGGAGTGTTTTGAGAAATTGGGCAGTCGGGTTAGAGGTAAGGGAAGCTAGTGTTTTTCTTTTAATTTGAGTTGCAAAGTATGTGTTGGTATGTAATAGTATGTAAATTCAATGTATGCTAACTTTTGCTGTTTGAATTGTAAGGTGTTTTCATATGCATGATTGACCGAATGATTTTTGATTAAAGGTAATTTCTGGTTTGTATGTGTGGTCGGTGTGGTGAAGGATGATGGTATAAAGTGATTACAGCAAAGAAGAATCTATTTAGAAAGTTGGTAGTTGTAGTTTGGTGATGATTTGAATGGTTTTAGGTGCAAATTTGGGAACTTGAGTAGTGAAATTTTGATGGGAATGGTCTGAGACAAATTTGAGTGGTTGGGGTCTGTAACAAAGTCATTTGTGACTTGTCCTGACCCCTAAGTTGCATAAGTTTGAGTTGAAAATGGTTTAATTCATTTTAGGCCTATAAGTTGAGAATTGTGAAATGGTAGAATGGAATCTTGCACACAATCTCTTAAAAATGAGTAGAAGATGGTTTGTAGGAAGTTGTTTAAGTCAAATTGATGGTATAACACGATCTAGGAGTGTTAGAAGTTGGAAAAATATTTCAAATTGGTCAAGAGTGGGTGGTGGTGCAAATTTTGCAGTTTTGGTGCTATAGATTTATGCAGACTCGCTGAGTGAGTGGAGTCGCTCAGCGAGAGGCTTAGGGTATGGACCACTGTCTTCTTATTCACATAGCGAGTTGGGTTGTTGGGCGAGTGGTTGAGGGGTCTGGACCACTGTCTTCTTATTCGTCTAGCGAGTTGGGTCGCTGATAATGCTAATTCTTACCATTATCTAAGTATCATTTTAGTAGCAAAATCAACTCCTTTCTAACTTCTAACTTGCTTAATCTTCTTTTGTCTTGTTTTCTAAATAAATGTGTTTTAGGCTACATTGATGTAACTTCATCACTAATCCCATTATTTTGTAGCTAAAACTATGCTTGGAAGAATCTCCAACAATGTAGAGAACCGAACCAACCACAAAAGCAAGCAAATCTGCAGAAAAAACCAAAAAAAGAAGCAGTGCAGCAGAGTCAGGCTTGGACCCCCTTTTTCCATGGGCGCTTGAGCGCCAGTGCACCAGCTGCTGAGTTTGATTGATGCGCACCCGGGCCCCCACTCTTTAGGGGCGCTTGAGCGCTATTTTTGCTGACATGGCAGATTTACTCTATTTAACTCAGAAACGCGAAGAGCTTCGGGTCTTTGGTTCTTTGGAGGCACGATTTCACTGCTAGAGCTCATGGAGGCCGTGAGGAGCTTGTGGGAACATCTCCTCCTCTTCCTTTGAGTCTCCTTCTTCTTCCATCTTCCATTTTGTAAGCTTTAGGGTTCTTCATGGAAGTGGAAAATCAGATTCATCTTGTTAGGGATTGTTGTAACCTATGAATTCTTGTGTAATGGATGATTGATTTGATTATATATATGCCTTTTCTATCAATGGCTAGTATTCTTGTTTCCAATCTTAAAACTTGCATGTAATATGAATGTTCATGACTTGAATTTGGGGTTTCATGGATTATGGAGACGTAAGATGGAACCTAGAACTGAAACAAGAGTCCTTGTGGTCATTGATTCTAGGGATGGAAGATGATTCACATGTTGTCTTAAGATCCTAGCTCTTTAATGCGAGTTTGCTTGTTAGATTTTCCAAGGGTTTGGAGTTTAATAGGGAAAACCTAGGCTCTTTTACCTAAGGGATTAGGGCTAGAGTGTTTTTGTGGATTGACTTTAGTAAATTGATGGAGAGGACATGAAATTGGGTAAGCACAAGATTGAAATAGGTGAAAACTAACCTTAGCAATGTCATTTCATACGATTTCTAGTCTTGTCCATATCTAAGTGCCTTTAATGACCAAAGTCCAACCATTGTATATTTGTGAATTTATCTTATTGCACATATATGTGTATGAGTGTTGTTCTATTGAGTCTAGATGAGTTGTTAATCGCACAATTCTCTAGTATTTCGAGTCTTTTGGGAAAACGATACATGGTATTACCATGGTTTATTACTTGAAACGATTCGGTGCACTTGCCGAACCACCCAACAAGTTTTTAAAATATGTCATTATCAACTCCCCAAACTTAGAACCTTGCTTGTCCTCAAGCCAAAGGCATCTGGCTCCAACAAAAAATATATTTTCACAAACATAGCAGAATTCACAACACTTGCTTAACTTGGAACGGCTAGAAATGTGTACAGATTAGCCTTCCACTGTGGTGCTCACAACATTTTCAATCAATCAAATGCTACAGTTTATAAGAGATCAACAGTCATGACAGAATGCTTTACTGAATTATGTAGAACCAATCCTCACCCAAGATAGTGTTTCACTTGCATACACTGGTGTATAAGGATGTGTATCTATCACTTTACTATCACAATGTCACACAAATCAACTTTGTCATTTGTTTCAACCAAATTAAACACATTCAAAAGCAAGTTAGCATCACAAGGACTTTGATTGGCTTGTAATGTGGCTGAGCTAAGAAAGAAACATGGTTTTTCTGGATAACAAAACACCTTGAGCTAAGAGATTAAACAATTCAAATCATTGCACATAAATTTCTCTTTTACTTCACTTAAATTACAACCACTTTCGAACTTATATCCCACCCTTCTTTCATTCCATTCTTTTTCTTTCTTCTTTTTCCTCATTTTTCTATATTTCTATTTTTCTCAATACACCCTTACAGAACAAACTTCCCCAAACTTTAAACCATTCACCCGCAGCAAACATGATTCTTCCATTCAGTTCAAGGTAAGTAAGTAAATCAGGGAATTTTCATTAGGCTTAAGGTTCAAGGAGGGAAGGCATCTTTCATTAAGGTTCAAGAGGTTTGTATATGCTTATTTGGCTCAAACATATAAAAGATGTAGAAGAGTAAGATGGTCTTGATCATGTGTAACAAGCAAGCAAATGATTCTATTCAGAGAAATTCAGGCAAAGTCAACTGTGATCTAACATGATAGTATTTACAAGAAAAATCTAAGGCACAACATCTCACAAGGTTAACTCAAAGTTCCACAAACATCATCAAGCAACTGCCAAGAATATTGATCGCAGTTAAACAAAAAAAATTCTCAGACTTTTCATGAAGAAAGCAACCACAATTTGAACTAAATTGACCCATCTCAAACATCATTTCAAAGTCAAGCATAAGCATCATGAATCAGCACAGTCTATCAGGCCAGATAACTTAACCAAAATGTTCATTCAATCATAAACTAAGAACTGAATTTCAACCAAGTCTAAAAGTTAAACTAGAAAAAAAAACAAAAGAAAGCAATATAAAAGGTTCAGTGAAACTCATGATGTGCTCTAATCACTTATATCTGCATCCTCATCATCATCATCCTCATCCTCCTCGTGATCATCATCTGCTTCTTCCTCCTCGTCATCATCATCTGCTTTTATGACACCTAAAGAATATGTTGCTCGAGTAGCATGGCCTAGGGACCAACCCCAATATACCGGGGGAGGTGGAGCCAGCACACATGGTGCAACAGATGATGATGACGAGGAGGAAGAAGCAGATGATGCTGATGAGGATGCATATATGAGTGATTAGAGCACATCATGAGTTTCACTGGACCTTTTATATTGCTTTCTTTTGGTTTCTTTTCTAGTTTAACTTTTAGACTTGGTTGAAATTCAGTTCTTAGTTTATGATTGAATGAACATTTTGGTTAAGTTATCTGGCCTGATAGACTGTGCTGATTCATGATGCTTATGCTTGACTTTGAAATGATATTTGGGATGGGTCAATTTAGTTCAAATTGTGGTTGCTTTCTTCATGAAAAGTCTGAGAATTTTTTTTGTTTAACTGCGATCAATATTCTTGGCAGTTGCTTGATGATGTTTGTGGAACTTTGAGTTAACCTTGTGAGATGTTGTGCCTTAGATTTTCTTGTAAATACTATCATGTTAGATCACAGTTGACTTTGCCTGAATTTCTCTGAATAGAATCATTTGTTTGCTTGTTACACATGATCAAGACCATCTTACTCTTCTACATCTTTTATATGTTTGAGCCAAATAAGCATATACAAACCTCTTGAACCTTAATGAAAGATGCCTTCCCTCCTTGAACCTTAAGCCTAATGAAAATTCCCTGATTTACTTACTTACTTGAGCTGAATGGAAGAATCATGTTTGCTGCAGGTGAATGGTTTAAAGTTTGGGGAAGTTTGTTCTGTAAGGGTGTATTGAGAAAAATAGAAATATAGAAAAATGAGGAAAAAGAAGAAAGAAAAAGAATGGAATGAAAGAAGGGTGGGATATAAGTTCGAAAGTGGTTGTAATTTAAGTGAAGTAAAAGAGAAACTTATGTGCAATGATTTGAATTGTTTAATCTCTTAGCTCAAGGTGTTTTGCTATCCAGAAAAACCATGTTTCTTTCTTAGCCCAGCCACATTACAAGCCAATCAAAGTCCTTGTGATGCTAACTTGCTTTTGAATGTGTTTAATTTGGTTGAAACAAATGGCAAAGTTGATTTGTGTGACATTGTGATAGTAGAGTGATAGATACACATCCTTATACACCAGTGCATGCAAGTGAAACACTATCTTGGGTGAGGATTGGTTCTACATAATTCAGTAAAGCATTCTGCCATGACTGTTGATCTCTTATAAACTGTAGCATTTGATTGATTGAAAATGTTGTGAGCACCACAGTGGAAGGCTAATCTATACACATTTCTAGCCGTTCCAAGTTAAGCAAGTGTTGTGAATTCTGCTATGTCTGTGAAAATATATTTTGTGTTGGAGCCAGATACCTTTTGCTTGAGGACAAGCAAGGTTCTAAGTTTGGGGGAGTTGATAATGACATATTTTACCATGAATTCAATAATGAATTAAGAGAAAACGTCAACCCTTCCTTAACTTTTTACCTTGTAAATACTAGTTTTCTTTTAGTTTGTTAAGTGGTTTCACCTTAAGCTCTAATGAGATATTTTAATCACTAATCCCTGCTTTTATGTGCTTAAAGTAGTTGGAAGAAGTTTATGCATCAAATAAAGGCACTGGAAACCAAGGAAAGCAAGAAAAACAACAAAAATGAAGAACCAGAATTCTGCTGAAGTTAGCCCGGGCGCCTCTGGCTTTTGGGGGCTTGAGCGCCAACTTTGCTGATATGGCAGATTTGCCCTATTTAACTCAGAGGCACGAAGAGCTTGACATCTTTTGACACCCAGAAGCGTTTTCTCTCATTTGGAGCACTTGGAGGTGAGCTAGTAGTTGTGGAAACAGTCCATCTTCTTCCTTGGGTCTTCTTCCTTCTTCCATTTCCACCATTGTTGTATGTTCAAGCTCTCCATTCATGGAGAGCTAGTTTCATTTGTTGGGAATTGATGTAGCCACTGAACTCTTATGCAAACTACTGTGTTTTGAATGAAAAAATGCATCTTTCATTGATTGTTAGTGTTTAATTCCTTCTCTTAATGCTTGTTGTGAAGTTGCTACCCATGACATGATTTTAGGGTTTGCTTGATATTGGGAAATGTTGGGTAAATCTGGACTTGGATTAAATACCTAAAGAAAATAGTATCTAGGGATAATAGAACTAGGACTTTTGGTTGTCTTAAATCTCAAATCTTAATGCGGAAATAATTGTTAGGTTTTCCAAGGGATTGAAGCCTAATGAGGAAGTCTAGGCTCTCTCTACCAAGGGATTGGGTTTGAGTAAATTAGTAGATTGACATTGGCATATTAATGAAGAGGAAGTGATTTTTATTACATAAGAGTGAAGTAGGTGAAATCACACCCCCAACAATACCATTCCATATCATCTCTAAACTTTCCATTTCCAAGTGTTTGAGTATCTAAGATCACTTTTATCATTTATGTTGCATGTTTACTTTAATTGCACTAAAACCCAAATTATGAAGCATTCTTTAGTCTAAGTTAGTTGGAAATTATACGATTGTTTAGTGACACGAGTCTCTTGGGAAACGATATCCGGTCTTACCAGTTTTATTACTTGAAACGATTTGGTATACTTGCCAAAGTCTCAACAGTCGCTGAGCAAGTGGTTGAGGGGTCTGGACCACTGTCTTCTTATTCGCCTAGCGAATTGGGTCGTTGGGCAAGTGGTTGAGGAGTCTGAACCATTGTCTTCTTATTCGCCTAGCAAGTTGGGTCGTTGGACGAGTGGATGAGAGGTCTAGACCACTGTCTTCTTATTCGCCGAGCGAGTTGGGTAGTTGGGCAAGTGACTGAGGGGTCTAGACCATTGTCTCTAGTCTCACCTGCGAGTGTGGTTGCTGAGCGAGAGGTTGAGGTCTGGGGAACAATGTCTGAGTATTCGCACAGCGAGTTGGGTCGCTGTGCGAGAGAATTATGTGATCGCCCAGCGAGTGTGATCGCCCAGCGAGTATGGTCGTTGAGCGACTAGTTCAGGTTTAGTTTACTCTTTCCTTCTTTATTCTTGATTGATTTGAATTATGCTTTGATTCATTTGGGGATGATGTATGATCGTGTATGAGTTATTATGAGTATCAAAGTTATGAATTGAGATTTAAAGTGAAAGTATGGTTTTCAAAGTTGTGGAAGAGTTCCAAGGAGGAATCTCTTATTGGTGATTTTATGGGAAACTAGTATAAATTGTAAGAAGCTTATATGATTGTTATCTTGAACCTCTAATGATCATCTGTTCTCAATTAGAGAGTGATGAGTCATGTCGTGCGAGGAGCAGGAGATCCTAGTATGGGGTCGTTCTTCATGGTGTCAAAGAGCGTTTTAAGGACTAACTCTGTGTGGTAGATTTGAGTGGGTCAGTTGTTTCACCACACAGGTGCAGAACTATTCATGGCTCGACAATTATACTAGATGGTAATGGGTTTGGCTAAGCCTGAGTTAGTATATGTGAAGAGAAATAATGTGAAATCTATGGTGTGCTTGAACTTGTATATTGTGTTTACTTTAGCATGAATGCTTCTTTTTCAACTAGCTTACCCTTCTTGCATGTTTCTTGGTTGTTTGTTCTATGTGTATTTTTTGTGGCAATGATCATCTGGTGGGTGTGAGCAGAGCAAGATGACGTGTCCGTCGAGCAAGCATTAGGCGGAGTGGCTTCTGATGTATAGTGTTTTAGACTGTTTTCTTTAGAGTACTTATAGTCTCTTGGTGGACTTTTGATACACCAATATTGTACATAGTTTTGATACTAGTACATGTTGTATATAAAGTTAGAGTTATAGTTTTCTTTGAATGATTGTAAGAATAACTCTATACTCCAAATCTATCTTGTTAACTGATCTATCATATTAACTATGTGATGACTATTATATAGTTACATGTTATATTTTGGGATGTTACACATAGTTATTTCAAGTTAAAACAAACTTTGGGGGGCTAACGGGAAAAAAGTTTAAGAGGTAAATAGGGATAGACAAAAGGAGAACAAGGTGAAACTTTTCCAAAGTGGTGATGTTAGGTAGGAGAGGAGAGGGCGAAATGATATAATGGCATACCTGCAATTCAAAATTACAAATGGATCCCTTTCCACAGTACTTTGGGCCCATGTTGTGCTCTACAAGTTACATTAAGGGAAATAAACTTGAGCAATCAATGAAATCAACAGCAACTTTTTCTTGAAAAAAGAGTTTGTTGTTTTAGAAAGAAAGTGGGAGTGGTGCTGGATGAGCAAAAGGAGACAACTTTTATTAGGCAGAAATCAGTCATCTCATTTGAATGCTGAAAGAATGAATACCAGATTCGCATCTCCCCTGAGAGCTTCCATTGTGACTTATCGATGCAGATTCCCTGCTCTGCATATCTAGTAGCAGCTGCTCCAAATAAGTGTTTCTCTACAGGCCAAATGTACATAACAGTTTAAGCCATACATACAAAGATCCAAAACGATCGAAGAGGGTTTTATGATTTGGACGAAATATTTAAACCAGTTTAAACTGCATAAATGTCTGTTCGCAATGCTCCTCAAGCAAATGCCTCAATTTTCAACATCAAATTGTCGAAACTATGAAAATGGTTTTTGATGCAAGGTTTCTGTTACAAACTAAAAATTGAAATGAGAAGAAAAAAAATAATTTAATGGAATAGGGTGAGAAGAACAATGAATAGGAGACCAAATTACCTTCCAAGGGTGCCCCGTCACTAAGAGCCAACCATTGATCAATACAATGGCAACAAATCTCCCTCTCTCCTATTTCCTCTTCTCCTACTCATATCTAACTAGCCATCTCATTAACATTCTAACTATTAACTTACTCCCCCTTTTTCTTATATCCTAATAGGTTCAGACAAAGTAACAAAAGAGTGGAAGATGTTAAATTACTGATTATAAAGGAAGTAAAGAGGCAAACAACAACATCAAGAGTGGTAATGGTCCAAAAAAGTAGGTTAGGGTTAGAACATGCAACGGTGTGGCATGGCAAACATGACATGGCATCATCATCTATTTCATATAAAATAAAATATTAGGGTAATATGAGTGGCTCCAACCATAGTCTTTAAAAGATTTTTAAATTTGGAAAACCAAAGATTTACTGACAAATTGTTTGTATATTCTATAGTAATGCATAGTGATACTTGTGTAAGATTCTGAACTTGAAAATGAAAAATGTTTTTAAATTTGGAAAACCGCAGATTTACCAACAAAATGTTTGTATATTCTGTAGTAATGCAGAAGTTATACCTGTGTAAGAGTCTGAACCTGAGAATGCAAGGTGACTTCTCGAAGTTTCCATCCCTCTTCTTTCTTGCACCAATCACTGACCTAAGAATGTATTTGATATATTGTTTTAACCAAGAATACAGATTCATATTCGAGCATGATCAAAAGTTCAAAACCCACACAAAGCCAGGAAGAAAAAATAGCATGTAAAATAATATTGCACAGTATCCCACTACCTTACTGTCAAGGGCAGCACATTTGGCCTCAAGTGACTGAATTCTCTGCCAACAGCGAAAAAGTAATCAATCAGGTAACCTATCTTCTTAAAAGGTTTCTTTTCACATAAAATGCGCACATAAACATGGCCAAACCTTCTGAGATTCTTCCTCGACCGCAACTACTCGGGAAGCAAACAGTTTCCTCACATCCTTCAACGTACATTTCCTATTACATTGGGGACACTGGGACCAAAAACACACAAAAGATAAATATAGAACCACTTTAGGTTGCATAAATTTCAGAAAGCACCACTCAAGCCTCACCTAAACATAGTGTGTATTTACCTTGCTGGAACTTTTGCGTTGTTGAAGCC
The DNA here is from genome assembly GCF_016808095.1 of Vigna angularis. Taxonomy (NCBI): domain Eukaryota; kingdom Viridiplantae; phylum Streptophyta; class Magnoliopsida; order Fabales; family Fabaceae; genus Vigna; species Vigna angularis. The sequence continues at coordinate 44,338,313 of NC_068971.1, forward strand.
ATCTTTTGATGCAAGACATGCCATATATGTGTCCACAAGGAAGACAACTGAACTCATTCACCCCAAAAATTCAAAAAAATTCACCACATCGTTCACATACATTCAACAATTTCACCAACATAAAAACTTCTAATTAACAATCAGTCACTGTGAGTGGGCGTGTGTGAGTGTATAATTTAGGGCAAAGGAAATGCGGTTGCACCAGATATGATGTTCGCCGTTATTGGTCCAAACATCCATGCAAATAGGGCAAAAAAGACCATCAATGTTGGTATGGTCGCTTTCTTGGCTACCGTTGCTGCTCCCAGTCGCGAAGGAACAAGAAGCCCCGCCTCTTTCGAACCTACGGCGTTTATTCCTCTCCTCTCCCACGCAATCCTGTGTTTCGTCGGGGATAACAATTACGTTATCGGATGAAACGCTTGGAGGAGTGTCATGCGAAACCCTAGGGGTGGCCACACCGGGAACGTACTCTTCGTCGTCTTCGTCTTCGTCTTCACCTTCGGTTTCTTCATCGTCAGTGATTCCATAGTCTGCGGGGTTTCCAATAAGTTGCGGCGCCACGATCAGGTTTTCTTCGTAGTCCGCGAATTCAATCGGAGACGCCATTCCAAGAGAGGAAAGGCTAAGCAAGTTCGCAGAGTGGCCCCAAACCTAAAGACGACCTTACACGACCGTTTAAACGTTGGGAGGTAAATCAGAAATAAGCGCGCCAATTATGTGTTCTGTTTTTATGGGATTTAAATAATTTAAAATGAGATATGTTTTCACCTTGAACTCTCTCTATGGCTAGCTAAACCCACCCTTCAAAAGACATTTTACGATAATAATTTTAATATAGTAAAATAATATAAAAACATATAATAGTAACAAAATTCAATAAAAAAATATGGATAGTGTTTACTTTTTACCAGGGGAAATACATCCATATTTTTTATGATAATAATAAAAATAAAAATATTATTATTATTATTATAAAATTAAATTAAAAAATGTATATTTTTATCATAAAAAAAATTTATTTACATAATTTATAATTAAAAAATTATTAAATTTGAAAAGAACGATCAAATAAAAAAAATTAAGAAACAAGATAAAATTGATAAAAGTTTATTTTAATTTTAATAAATTGTTATTTAACAGGTAAAATTAAAAAAAAAAGTGTGAACATCTAAAATATAGATATGTAGGTGTAAATAAACTATTTATTTAAATTAAACCTTTAATGTAATTTTGATTCCATTATTTTCTTTACTCATTTTGGATTTTTCAATTTAAAATTAAATATTTAATGTAATAAACTAGTTTCAATTTTTGTGTGTTTATTTTTTATTATGTATTTCTCGTCATATTTAATGTTGTCAAAATGGGTTAGAATCTGATAATCAATCGAGTCCATCACAGATTCAGATTGGGTTGGGTTTTGAAAAAATGAAACTTTTTTTATACGAGTTAATTTTCAACCTGATGGTCAATCCGATCCATCACAGATTCAAACCGAGTTGGGTTTAAAAAAATTGAAATTTTTTTATACGGACTAATTTTCAATCCGGTACACTTAGAACACAGCTCAACCAGATTGAACCCGTGATGAACTGACCCTTCTAGTTTAATTTAATTATTTTTTATTTTTTGTTTTAATATTATTTGCTAATATTTTTTTTATTGTGTTGTAAATTGAAATAAAGAAATATATGTATTTTATTAAAATATTATAAATTTATTCATTCAAGATTCTAATCTTATAAATAGATAAGTGATACAAAAATTATCAATATTATAAACTTATTTATTCGACTTTTGAGTTTGTTTTTTGATTACATTTGAATTGTATGTTATTTTTTTATTTTGAATTGTCTTTGGAGTTTAACATCGTTTTAGAATGAAATTTATTTGATTTGAATTACCAAATAAAATGTTATTTTTTTAATTTAAAAAAAAACTTGTAATTAAATGATTTAGTAATTCAACAACCCCTTTCACCGACTAACCCGTGGTAAACCGAGCTGAATTTGAAATTTTTTGACTCACTAAGAAATGAGTCGGGTTGGGTTAGCTCACTAAGTAGTCAACCTATGGTGAACCGGACTCGGTCAAGCTGAGTAACCTGTTCTAACACCACTAGTTTCCGTATTAGGTATTTAGTATTCTTGGTTAATTCAAAAATGAAATTTCAAAAATTATATATATTTTCATTGACGTTTTTTTTTTTGTTAATTATTAGTTTGTTATATTAATAAGCTTGAACTTTTAGTGATAGTTTTGTAACTATATTTATTTTATAAAATAACAATTACACATTTAAAATAAAAATATATATTTTATTTTATATATATATATATATATATATATATAGATATATTAAAATGATTTTTTTATTGTAAAAGTTAAAGAAACTTAAAAATGGGTTTCTTTAAGAAATAATCTTGGGAAAACTCTTATACTAATCTTCTTTAACAGCTCTTTCTTCCTTCATCTCTACTCATTCTAAGATCTAACAACCTTCATATTTATTTTAAGAATTAAAACAAAGACTTCTACTACTATTTTTTCGATTTATCTTTAGGTGAATATAATATATTATTTTCTTTAAAAACCACTATAATCTTCAATGCATGCAAATTTTTTAGTTATATATAATTATTTTGTGTTTTAAACACACTCTTGTTTCATGATTAACATAGAATTGCAATCTGTAATCATTAGAGATTTTATTGAGTAAATAAATCAAACTTAAGTAATACGATGGTGATGTTCAAGGAGAATGTTAACTAACTCCTTAAAGATAGCTAATAATTTAAATGTTTTAATCACAAACATAATTTGATTAAATTGTTAATTTTCTATAAATGTTAAATCTATTTTTGAAATTGAATTGGGGGTTTTGAATGTTGGAGTGTGATTTGATGTGGGTGTTGGGGAATTGATTCAATGAGTTCGAAAATATACAAATATTAAGTGTTGTGATCTTAATAAGTTATTGTTATGAATGTGGGAGAGAAGAATAAAGGTGTTAACATTAAATGATAACTTGTCTAATGTGAATGTTAGGAAATTATGATACATTTGAATTAATGGTGAATTAGGAGAAAAGGAAATGGAAATTATGATACATTTGAATTAATAGTGAATTAGGAGAAAAGGAAATATAGTGTGGGCAGTGAAATGTGGTGCATGTATAACAATCTTTGATTGTGAACTAAAATATGCATAATGTGAGAAAAAGACTTTGTTGATGTTTAGGTTTATGTCCGGCGTGTTATGATGTTTTATTGTTCGAGTTGATGAAACTTAAATTTATAAAAGGTATTAAATGAGTATATTTGTGAGTGTTAGGCAACACGGTAGATGTGATGGACGACTTTTTGAACCTAATCTTTTATTAAATGATTAAATTAGAATTTTGTTTGAAGTAGTAATGTATGGATGACTTTCAATAGTTATTTTAGTGGAAAAATACTACTGCTTAGATGTTAAAGTGTGTTGAGGGAAACTTTGAGAGGTAAAATTATGTTGACTCAATTAGTATCTTACCAGTTCTATAAAGTATGATACTTAAGTGGTGCGGGTCAAGACTTCACATGGTAGATAGTATAATATGAAAGATGATCATACTTATGAAGCTAGTGGGATTAACCTTATTGTGAAGAATATTGGTGAAAAACATTGGTTGTGAGTATTAGAACATCATTAAAGAATTGTGATGAAGTAAGTGTGATAGGTGAAAATTTTCACCAGTACATTTAATACATTAGTCGTGAGTAAATTCTGAATTTAGATCCTTAAAAAATAAATAAAAAATACTAAATAAGACAAAGATGGAGATACCACAATCTAATAGTTGATAAATCAACAAAGATTTGTCATAAAGATTGTCATTTTTTATAAGAATCAAAGTTGAAGATGCCTCAAACTAATAGATTGACAAGAAAGGAAAATTTATGACAAAAAATTTCAATTTTTTATAAGGACCAAAATTCTAATCCATAAATCAAAAGAATAATATCTCAATAAAAAAAATAATTTTCCTATAATGACCATCGAAGATGTCTACCGATGTATTTTGTGATAAATTCATTTTTTTATAAGGACCAAAATTCTAATCCATAAATCAAAAGAATCATATCTCAATGAAAAAATAATTTTCATATAATGACTATCGAAGATGTCTATTTTGTGTCTCTATATATAGCCCCAGATGATTAAGCAACCTAAGAAATTATAAAAGAAAACATAAAGACATCAAATAAAAAATAACTATAAAATTCAAAAATAGACTTAAACTCGTCGCCCAACAAATTCACTCACCCAACAATAGTTACAAATTGTTAAAATTAAAAGAAAATTACAAATGTTTTTAATTGCATAAAACTATTAATTGTGCTATGAGTCAAGCATCTCTTTTGAATTCCAAGCTTCATGGATTGTATTGGATTGGAACATAGTCTTCTATCATACTATCCATTTTGAAGATAATTTTTTTTCTCAAATTCGTACTAAATTTGTCTTCAAATTGTTATCACTTGAAGATTCATGAGACAGTACTCTATCATACTTTTTTTTTCTTAAAATTAATTTGTCATCAAATTCGTACCACTCAAAGATTCATACTCATAAGTTTGGTAATGATAGGAGTAACTTCATATTTCTTAAATTTATCCTTATCCTTTCATGAGGTGGATGATTGCTTGTAGGAGTTTATTTCTCTTGAGATGTAGTTCCTTTGGACCTAATAAGTTTATCATTATCGTCCCCTTCTTAAAGAGATTTCGGTCGAATTCTAAAAGATCTCTCACACAGACTTAAACCGAAGACACAAATCTAAAATAAATTAAAATAAAAATTCTATTAAAATGAAATTTAGATCCGAAAATAATTAAGTATCATATTATTAAAGGGTTGGAGGTTTGCCTCCAAGGTCAAATACTCACTTGCAATAAACATCAAACAATTTTAAATAACAATGTTTATGCTAAAAGAAAAATAAAAGTACATTGTCCAAACAAACAAATAGATACGACTTCTATTGTTCATAGGTTGCTTAGAGATGGACAAACAAGTAAACTCATGCATATGTTTTCAAGTTTGTTTTCAAACTAAACGAATAACTTTGAGTATCAATGTAACTGAAAATAAGCTAAGAGAGTAACTTTGTCAATTGTCTAACAAAATGAGTTTTGTTTATAGAAATTTTCTTTTGAATCATGAATTCAAGTTTCATCCACAACTTATATGCATTGATATAAATCAACACATGCTCATGCTTTTAGTGATGTATTTTCCAATTATAGTCACAACTTTATGATTTAAAATCTCTCAGATCTTCCCTTTTGCATCTCCTCACTTGTGATTGAATTATATAAATCCTTATAGTATACATAGTTTTTCATCCTAGGTTTTCAATAAGAATAATTATTTGTAATTAACTACAACATATCTCCATGATAAACAAATGTTTCTTCTACCTTGAATTGCACCAAACTAAACCTATTATATTCTTCTGTCATGTCTCTCATTACATTATTCTTTTGACACTTTTTCCTATAATTAATAAAATATATACTAGTATCCTTTACCATGCATTATTAATTTATCAATTTTAAGAAATTAAAACAACGAATTAAATTAACTAGACGTCCTCAAAATTTAATTAAAAATTAGCACCCTTTTAATTATTTAATTAATTTCTAAAATCATATTAAAATTTTAATCAAGTCTCTCCATGTACTCACTTAATTCACTAAAATAAATTTGATTATTTTAGCAATTAAGTTAATAGCAAGGATTAAAACTAGGAGTATCAAAATAAATTGTTAAAGCTGAAAATGATATTTTTATTTCCTGCAGGAATTTCCTCATAATAATTTACCGTTGTCCAATCTCCATATCGATTTTCCTAAAGAATGCAACACTTTCCTTTTTAAATAGTAACTAAAAAATTAAATAACATCATAACTAATATTTTTGGATGTAATAAATTATGCTGAATATTAAAAAACACAAATTAATGTCTCAATATACGAACTTAAAAAATGTAAAAAAGTAAAACTACATCAACTTAAAATCTAAACTAAAACATTTATATAATTTTATTATTTGCAAGGTTATTTCAGGAGAAAATAATACTTGACATTAGCCACTTATTGTTGATTTTTAAGGGCAAGTCAATATGAGTAGAGGTGTCATTTGAGCCTCTGGCCCATGGATTGACCCTGACCCCTTCTAAAATCAAGCCCCAATTTTTCTAGCCCACTTAATAGGGGGCTTTTTAAAAGCCCCAACCCCTAAAGCCCCACATAAAGTGGGCTGAGATAGTGGGCTGGGATAGGGTTAGGATGGGACTAGCCCCCAAACTAAATTAATTCACTTTTAATGTTTTTTTAGTTATTTCTTTTATTTACTTTACAAGTTCAATAATTTCCAAAATTTACATGATATTTAATATCTTTTTAATTAAATATAAACGTATAAATATTGATTTTATAAAAAATTATTTAAAATTATTTTTTAATTATAAGTATATTTTAAATATATAATTTTATTATTTTTGAAATTTAAAAAAGAAAACTTTTATTATTATTTTTATTTAAAAGAAAATAAAAAAAATTTCAAAAAAGAAATTATAAAAGTAACACAGTTGAAAATTTGATTTTTCAATAATCGAATTCTGATATCTATATAAATATTTGAAATATTAATTATGGATAGATTTTAAATTCAAATCTACTGATTGGATGAATTTTTAATATCGGTGTAAAAATTTTATTTTTTATAGTTTGTCATATAAAATTCTTTTGTTGAATGTTTTGTATAGATATATATACAATAAAAAATTAAACCACAAACTTTATAAAGTTTAAAATTAATTTCACATAATAAAAGAACTAACTTTTTAGTGAAAATCCTTGTTAGGCAAAATTGTTATAAATATCATATATGTTAGTATACAAGATCTAGATGTAATCCTAGTGGTTATAAAATCAGATTTTTTTTTCTAACCTTTTAGATTAAATTAATATTTTAAAATTAGACTTATCTTTATCCAACAAAGATCGTTTTTATTGAATTATTTATCATAATTGAGCCGATTGTAATAAAAATTAATTAAATAATAGATACAATATTTTTAAATAAATATAATGTTATAATTTATAATACTAAAATTAAAATTATTATTGTATTTAATTATTAACATATAAAATAAATAAAAATTATAATAATTATAATAATAAATTACATCAATGTCTCTTAATAAGAAACTAATAAAAAAGACAAATGAATATAATATAAAATATATGAAAAAGACATAAAAATATATAAATTGATGTAAATGACTAAATTATACGTTTCATAAATTTTTTTTTAAAGAATTATATAACTTTAAAAATAATAAATATTAATTTTATTAAATTTGGAAAATTAAAAAAGTTAAAAAATTATTAAGTCAAAATTTTAACATGTTCACACCAATTAAAAATAATGTAATTTTGATCACAATTCTTAATCGAATGATATTAATTTAAACTAGTGACAAAATAGATTACCATCTATAAATAAATTCGTTAGTCCATCAAAATTTTACAAATTAAATTAAATTTTTTAACTTTTAAACCTATTTTATGTGGATATCTCTAAACCGTCAAATTAAGAAACCAAAATTAAGATGAAAAAATTATCAAAACAAAATTTGGAAATTAAGGAATAATTGTATAAAAGCATTATTATTAAACTAATTAATATAGAAACAATTATGAAGTAGAAAATTAATTTTATTGGTAAAAAAATATAATTACACATGAATCAATTATGGTTATAAGTTATTACTAACAAAGATAAAATGAAAGCTGGATAAAAAAATATACATAATTTGTGATTACTTGTATGATGATATTATGTTTCTAGACATTAAATTTTGTAAACAGGAAAGCCCATAGGCTGGCCCTGGCCTATAGGGCTTTAGGAGTTTTTAGCCCTGTGGACTTTTTAAATAAAGTGCTTTTTTGGCTTTGTGGGTTTTTTTGGCCCCAACCCACATGGGCTAGGGCCAAATCTTATTAAAGGGGCTCATTTGACAGCTCTAAATATGAGAAAAGATTAAAGAACTAAATCATTAATAAACTGTTCTTTTGTTTGTTTGTATCCAATTCAACTTAACATTAATTTAACTCTTTTCACTCTAATAATTTGTTAGTATAAAATTAGTTTTTCAGACAAACATAACATAAAAAAAAAAACAAAAAACAAAGAAGACGTGCACAGAACTAGGTAAAAAAAAAAACGGGAAATTGGGTTGGTGCGTGTGGAAATTTGAGTTAAATTTGAAATGAGAAGAGTGGAGAGGCGATACGAGATTATGGCTCGCAGTATATCGTACATTACAGGCACACAACTTCTCTCTCTCAGACGCCATCCAAGCATCGCCATCGTCGATGTCAGGTACCATTATCTATGTTTTACTATCTGCTAATTGCTTCCTCTTTTCATCAATTGGCTCTGTTCAAAACCTTATTATTTACTCCTTATTGTTTAGGGACGATGAGAGGGGTTACGATGGACACATATCGGGGTCTCTTCATTACGCAAGCGATACTTTCTCCGATAACATTTCAAACCTCGTTCAGGCGGTTAAAGGCAAAGATACCGTCGTCTTCCACTGCGCTCTAAGCCAGGTTCTCTCTCTCTCTTTAATTATTTATTATACTCTTTTCTGCTTCTTCGATTTGTGTTATTCCAATTCCAGTGATCCAATCCCGATCCTTCTGTCCATTGGGTGTATTGGTGTAACGATGTGACTGAAATTTTTAGGAATCTGGATTTTTTTTTTCTTTTTGATTTACTACAGGAGTTGGACTTTGTCAAATCTAAAGGGCTGTTTCTTGCGTGTGTAGTGTGTAAAATCGTGCGTCTAACAATGTTAGACTTCTGGGCAAGTTGGTTTTGTGGACATTTGATTGCATCGATCATGTGCTGAAAATTGTCATCTGTCATACTTTAGCCCAAACTTGAGGGAAATATTTTATATTTTGTCAGTGGGAAGTCGGAGGTGGTGGAATACGGTTTTCATTATCACATGGCAGTGTTTTACCCTGCTTCTCACTGGTTCTCTCTAGGCACAAATCATGACGATAAGAATTCCTGTTGTGAGCATCTCCGCTTTGTGAGAGGCATTGTTCTTCATTTTGGGGTTTGTTTTCTCAGGTTTGTAGCTGCTGTGTCCTTAGATGTCAACTTTTATTTTAGTTGGCTTTGCAATCATTATTGGTTTATAACTGAATTTTCTTATTTGTTGTAGTCAAATAAACGCGAACTGGCACAGAGTTAGGGACCAAGGTCCGTGCATGTATCAGTTAATAGATGATATGAAGCATTAGGTCAAGAGTAGGGAAAGTGTATTCCAAGAAAAAGAAGAAAGATTAGAGATTTGGTTAGTTAGTCATTTATGATGAGCTGCCAGTTGTTAGTAGTTAATGGGCTGACCAAATAAAAAGAGAAGCTGTAAACAGAAGAGGGGGAGAAAAACTGTTGTAAGGCTGAGAGACAATCTCCAAAGGACCTCTTGGCTCTGGTTCTTTGTAACAATTATTGATAGTGAATGATACTCCTCTCTTCTTTAATTCTTTTGGGTTTGGTCAAATATTCTGTTCTTTTCGTTTTGTTGGTTGGTTCGTTTTTCCTAACATAGTAGTTTGATGCAAAGTAAGTGTTTCAGAAGGGAAGGGATTTGGCTAAAAGAAAGTCAATATTGAGTAAAGGCAGCAGTTTGAGACGAAAGACCTGCAGCTATTTGAGGGGACAAAAATCCTTTAGAAAGAAAAATAAGGAATCGAATTTTGCAGTATTGTCTTTTGACTGTTTTTACCGTCTTCCATTGGCCATGCCAAAGTGTGTCACTAAATATGCTATAACTGGTTCCTTTTCTGAGGATGATCTATTCATATAGAGTTGCAATCTACATAATTGATTGATTAGCTTCTTATATGCATATGCTGATTTACTCAGATTATTTTTTGCTTTCATATTACCCGTGCCTTTTCAGAATTTAATACCTGACGCAGTTGATATTTAACTCTTGTGTCAAAGCTTCTTCGTTTGAGTTGGTTCCAAGATACAATGGATAAGGCAGACATTACATTTTTACATATAACTTCGTAGTTACATCGTAAAACCTACATGTCAGAAACAAGTTTCATAGAATTTGACAATTTTTTTGTAAGGGGGCGTGTCTTCCTATTCTCTTTTTGTACAATACAAGAATGTTTCTCTCTAGACTGAACATGTCGTAAGCTATTTTGTAGGTTCGTGGCCCAACTTGTGCTAGGAGGCTTGTCAATTATCTCGAGGAGAACAAGGAAGATACAGGGATAAAGAACATTATGGTGTTGGAACGTGGCTTCAATGGGTGGGAAGCTTCTGGTAGACCTGTTTGCCGCTGCACTAATATTCCTTGCAAAGGAGAGTGTGAGCCTTAATCAAAGTCGCGTTTGCGGTTGCATGGAATCAAGGAGGCATATGAAATTTGTTGTGGGTGCACGCATTTGTATACAAAATGTAAAAACAGTTGGATGACCGCTATGATTGCATCATTATATCTTGGTAGAATCCTATATATCATCATAGGTAAACTGAATACCGTGTTTCTGTTTTGTCCATCACTTAATATGTAACAAAATCCTACTATGAGAATTGCTAAGAATAACCAAGGTACTTCTTTTCTTTGTGAACTTTCCTAATGTATTGCATAACAATGATTGAGGGGATTCTACTTTGGCAATTTTCATGGGCTAGTCGTAGTGAAGACTTGGGAATTCCCTGAAACTCAATTAAAGTTGTCCGTAACAAGTTTGCTAAAATGAAATTGGATGTGCTTAACGGCCATATCAGTGAATCCCAAGGTTGTGGCCTCATGGCACAACAAATTTAACCTTTGGCATGTTACGAAAATTAGCTTGAGTTCCACTTGACTGAAGAAAAAAGAATTTCTCAGAACTACGTATAATCCTTAGCTACTTTTGTTACTTTTTGAAAGACCGGTCCTAGCGTCAAAATTAAGTTTGCAAAAGGATTTCCGTAGTTACTTGTGCCATAAAATGCTTTGGAAGGAATCAAATAATGTTTTTCTTTTGGACTGAACACCGTCAAAATCCTTAAAATCCATCCTGTTTTGGAATGTTTTCCTCACTTATCTTTTTAACTGAACTTATTTTTAGAATGGGATATAGGAAATTGTCTGGTTAGCAACACTTACTCTAGATTAGCATGACATTTAATCTTAAAGATTTTCCATCAGATAAAAATCTCGAGGAACATCTTGCAGCATCCTACGTGTCAGGCTTTTGAACCAAGTTAATTTATAAATGGTGGATATCATCATCAAAGATATGTAATGTTCTGGCTCTATACTTTTTAATTAGTATGGTGATTGACTGAGTTTTGTTTGCCGCAAATATGTTTGTACTTTGTATTGAGGGTTATTAGCTTGTTGAGATCACAAATCCCGAATTAATAATTTAAAACTCACATTTCTAACATATGGCCTATTAGCTCAGCTGGTTAGAGCGTCGTGCTAATAACGCGAAGGTCGCAGGTTCGAGACCTGCATGGGCCACAAAATTTCATTTTTTTTCATATAGTTCCATTTATTATAAAAACAATTTAAAGCAAAAACTCTTTACATTTTTAACGTACGGCCTATTAGCTCAGTTGGTTAGAGTGTTGTGCTAATAACGTGAAGGTTGCAAGTTCGAGACCTGCATGATTTTTTATGTTTTTCTTGACTTGTTTACTTGGCTGGATTACTGAGATTCTAGAAACATTAAGTTATAAATTTCATTGCATATTTTAGTACCACACATTTTGCCTGCATCAACTCAATATTATATAGAATTATTTATTCTGTATCATACATCCCACTGCACCAATTCAGGGTTTCTTTAGTATATGTTTAATTTAAATTATTTCATTATCTCCACCGGCTACAACATTTCTATCGTGACTATTGTCGATACAAGTCAAATAAATAATTGTTGAATATCACAACATGTGCTACAAACACATTTAATAATGCTGTAAATTAGTTATTTATTTTAACAATACATGTATAGAAAATTTAAATTTAAAGTAAAGATGGTATTTTTTATATTCGTTTTAAGATTCCATCCTTGAATGAAAGATTCAACCTTTTGATTACTTGTTTTCCACTTTCCAAAAAGGGCTTTGAAAATTGTCAAAGTTCGGTGGTTGTGCTTATGGTTGTCCTAAAGTTTGAATACGAAAATCTGTAAATATCATATAATAATAGGGTGCGAGAAACATAAACTAGGCACCGAGAAAAATGAATTTAAAAAATTGATATTCTTGGTTTTTCCAACAAAAGAATTGACTCGGCTGAACAATTTGACTGATACAGCTTCGAAGAAGAGACAACCAACCGATCACGTTACATCGGACACTGTCTGTGAGTGAATTCAGCAACACAAGAAATGAAGAAAAATAAAATATGGTAGAATCATAGCAAAGTTCATAGAACTCACTGTCAACATGTAAAAATGTATGAAGTTATAAGCTTGATGTAGAAGTAAAAGTTAGAAACAATGGAGAGGAAAGGTTGTGGGTTTAACTATTTTTATTGATATACATAAAATTGGCTTCAAGGGTCTGGAAGAAAAAAAGAAAAAGTTTATTCGTCCAACTTTTCTACTAATAAATTTGATAATTAATATTTGTTAAAAAAAATAATATGTAAAAATATATATTAAACATATGTTTAATTACGTACTTGTTTACCATTTTAGTTGAAAATTTTTAGATTAATACTTTTAATTATTAAAAAATGTCTCAAGATTCGTTAAAAAAATTACTAACAGCATTAATAACAATATGTAATTTTTAGAATTTTTAAAATTATTAATTTTTATAATTTTTTTCACATGTTAAGTTCTTAGTGTGATACATAACATTGTAGTGTGACACGACAATGTCATGTGTTAGTATCAATGTTAAATGTCATTATCTTAATTTTAATTTAGTTGTTGTATATGTTTCTTTAATTTAATTTACTCCCAGTTTTTTAAAAACGAAACAATATTGTTTTTCTGCAAATTGGAACCAAATTTATTATCTCTATGAACGTTATACTGATATTTTTTATTAAAAATGACTTTTTAACATATTATATTATTGTATATTTTAATCTATATTTTTTAATAAATTTTAATATAAATATTATTATAATATTTATACAAATAATAAATTTGATCTCAAGACCATTTCGATTGTATAAATATTATCAACTAATTTTAATCTTATAAAAAACATGGATTAACAAATATGAATTAATAATATAGTAATAGGTTAAAAATTCATTTTTAATAAAAGATCAATATAATATTTAGATAAATAATAATTTGGTGTCATTTTAAAATCAAAATAATAATATTTAGTATTGACTGTGATATGTGATATTGTCTTGTTATGTAACTTTGATGTCATTAATTTCGATACTAATTTTTTTAAAACTTACTTGATACAAATAATTAAGTTTTAAATATGTTTGTAATATTTAAATTCTGCATGTAAAATTAAAATTTATCTATATTTCAAATTTTGATACCCTTTAAATTTTCAACTTTAATGAATATAATTCTCTCAATTCAACATTTAATAATAAATTATATTTGAAACTAACATTGGAGGTAGAATTTATCATCTATAATCCCAAAAGTCATCCTAAATACATGTAAAAAGATATTTAACTAATTTTTATTAAAAATGATTATATCTATTTATTTTCAAAATTTGAAAATCAAATAAAATATATGATAGAGGCAAATTCCACTTTTACATCAAAATTAAAAAACTAAACATATTTAAAAAAAAAAACTCAAAAATATTTTAAATAATATAAAATTCACTGTACAAGTTCGCGTGTTACTTTCCATGTATTTATTGTTATGTAAATATAATTTTTCTCTACGTGTAGTATAATAATACAAATAGTGCAGATAAAGTTAATTTGGAATTAATATTATTTATTGTAAGTGGACGAAAATGGGATCATGAAGACGACAAAGCATGTTATTTCTCGTAAGTTTCCTTCGAAAGAAAAGGTGGGCACATACTTTGTGCACTTATCCACAATAGATACATACGACATTGATCACACATAGGAATCTACTCTTTTTTTAGGTACGTAATAGAATCTACGATTAATAATTATTTAATCGATTTGTATATTTTCCCCACTTCAATAATATCATATTTAATTAATATTAATATTGTACACTAGTTAATAGTGGTTCAAATAGTTGGACTTTATACGTTAAATTCATTATTTAAAGTTGACGTTGATTGAATGTTTGTAAAATATTTTGATAACACAACGTTGTCTGCATACATTGCTAGAGATTAAAAAAAATGTTTGGAGGGACTAAGTTATAAAAAAGAGAAGTTAAATAAATGTTTTTTAAAGTATTATTTTTGGAAGTCATTTTAGTAATACTATTTAAATATTAAACATTATTGGATGATTTCTTCTATTTATTAGTTTCTTTTTCATTTTGATTGGGACGGTAAAAATCAAATATAATGTTCATTATTCACCACTTTTTCTATATGTTTCCGCCTCCCTCACTATCATGTATATAAAACTTAGTTAAGAAAAATAATTAATTGCAATAAATTATACGAGCATTTAATTAATGACATTAATTACAGTTAAGTATCTAAAAAATATCTTTGAATAAAGTAAAACTAATTAAATTTGTTTAGAATTACGAAAAAATATTTTTTATTTATAAATGAGGATGGAAACAGTAGATACTTAGAATCTCAGAAGTTAAAATGACGTCCAAAATAATACTATGGATGCATGTTTTTTTTATTTTTTATGAACAAGTAGATATAAATTAATATCTATATACAGAAATATACACCCACTTATACAGTAAGATCGAACTCTAACCCCATTAACTCCATTTTATATACTATGAATCAATTTTGATGCTTTTTTCAATTATTTTTCCACTAAGGAGTCACTTGAGTGAGAGTTTTACACTTTTTTAAATGCTTTTTCTTCGAT
Organism: Vigna angularis; assembly: GCF_016808095.1. Taxonomy (NCBI): domain Eukaryota; kingdom Viridiplantae; phylum Streptophyta; class Magnoliopsida; order Fabales; family Fabaceae; genus Vigna; species Vigna angularis. Next base: position 44,353,389 of record NC_068971.1, read on the forward strand.
TCTTCTTAATTTATTTCTGAAATAAAATTATCAAGTGGAGGTAGTTGTTTTAGTAATTTCAACCTACAGTGATAAATTCAAATTGCAACGGTATAAATAAATGGACGGTTTAATAAAAAAATATACAAAACATAACAAAGTAAAAAATCTATGATATAAATCGAACTAAGCTATTTTTTCCCTTGACTTATTTAATTAAGTCTGTAAACTTATAAGAAAACCTTTCAACATAAAAATAACATTTAAAAAACACACACATATTTATCTAGTTAGAATTAATAAATAAATAAATTAATTTAATTTCCGAAATATATAATGATGATCTAAATATAATTTAATAAAAATAGAAGAACCTATAAGCATTATGATAAGTTATTTTTAAAAAAAGTTACAATAATCAAATTTATGGAAGTTGGTTAATAACAGGAATACGGTTAATCATGGAAGAAAATAAAAAATCAAGAGATATAATGGAAAAAAAAATGAGATTAAAGAACTTATTTTCAGTTTTTCATGGATAATATCTCTATTGTGATTTATGTGAAGAACATACAGTAGTATTCTTGAATTAGAAAGCCATGGAAAACTACATATCTATCAAAAGTTTTACTTTTTTTTAAATCATATTTAAACTATTCATTATATCACATGATTAAATAAAATTTTCATTAATTTTATATTGTTTTAAAAAATTAAAATGTAAAGTAAACATTTTTATTAATTTTGATTCCTTTAAAGCTGATCCTGATGTTCAATTTGTTTTATCAACGCATTTAAAGCAAAGAATAAAGTTGAAGTTCTGGACCAGTTAATCAGAACGCGCCAACGTCATAGCGACGTTAGGGAATGACGTCACTTCCTTTTATTTATCTTTTTTTAATATACTTTTGACAAATCTATTTATAAAATAGAGAATATACGCTAGTTGTTAATTTTTCTGTTTTCTTTCCCTTTCCAGATTTTGAATATAATTTATTATTTATTAAACATTTTTAATAATTTTTATTTGTTATTTATTTATTACTTATCGAGCAGGCTGCCAGTGGAGACAACTTGGTGCATGGATGGATGGCTTTCCCTTTCTTTCCAATTAAGTGGAATCAAAAGAAATCCGACAAAACAGCTACGTCCTTTAAATTATTAATCAAAAACACAGATAATGACTCTCTTTATTTCAATTATTAAAGGGTGGATTTAAGAAAATATCAAAGTTGATTTGTAAAAAAAAAATAACAGTTTTTATTATTTGATCATGGCTACAGAAAGTTATTTAAAAATCATAATTTATACTTTTGAAATCATTTAAAATAATTTACAATAATGAAAAATAAATAAATTTTACTTCTACTTTATTATTTCAATTATAACTAAAGTCACAGAATTATTTTGTAGAAAAGTATAAAATAAGTTCAACTAAATACGCTGCCTTGTTGACTTGGTTGGAAGTGGTGGGAGTGGGACTGTGACAGTGGGTTCCACAGATAAATACTATTTATTACATGGATTAACTTAACATTAATAATAATAATAATAATATTATTATTAATAATAATAATAATAATAATAATAATAATAATAATAATAATATCTTCTTATTTTGGGTCTAAGTGCAATGACACCCACATTCCACGATTGGGGAAGACAGAATCACGAGGCTAGATTTTCTCTGTTCTTTCTAAAAGAATATATAATCTTTCTTTTATATTTTCTTCCTTCGACCAAAAACACACTCATATATTTTTCAACACATACAACATCAAATTAAAAAGCACACCATTCGCTTGTTATGTTTGTATTTTTGAGCACCATTAAAAATATTTGTGTACCGATTATTTAAATTTCTTTTTGGTATATGTAATTTTAAAAATGTGAAATTTCAATTTCTGCAAAATTTTATTATGTATTTAATCTTTTAAGTTTTTCATAATTTTAGCCATTTTGGCTCATCGTAATTAAACCATATTAGTGATATGGGAGACATTGTTTATTTAAGTTATTTGGCTAAAAGATTTTGTTAACTCTTTAATTTTATAGCATGTGATTTTTAATTCATGAAGTAAAATCATATTAGTGATATTGATAGATCATAATCTACATGACATTCTACATAAATCACGGAGTCAGATTCGGATATTAATAGAAAATAAATAAATAATTTGTTTAATTTTAGAGTCAAATTATATAAAAACAGACGTCTAGAAACTATGAAGTAAATAACTTGAGATTTTGAAGAACTAGGTCACAGAAAAGCTTATATTTAGAATGTATAAAACAAGTTTGTTATGGTAAAACCTAAATTATGGTTAATTCCAACTTATATTTTGGAACATTTTAACCCGTTTGTATTTTAAAAACTTTGTTAGTTGGGAACACGTGACGTGGCTTCTTTTATTTAATCTTAAAAACATGTTTATATTCTAACGCTTTCTGCGCGTGCACGAGATGGCTCCTTTCAACTCCGCACCAGTTTATGAAACTTCTAGGAAGCCACGTATTCTCTCTTTCTATTACTCAATTTCTCAATTAGTTCCTAATACAAAATTTTAACAAATAATAAGATTTTAAATAATTTTAGTAAATATAATAGTAGGTTTAAGTATTTGTTAGCGCCTCACTTTTTATGATTTTAAGTGAGATGCATTTTTTTATTTATTATAGTTAGTTAGGAATAATAATAATAATAATAATAATAAGAATAATAATATTTTTAAAATAATAGTACAAATAGATCTCTTAAGAGTAGTGAAAGTGAACGTGAGTTGGAGATGAACTTAGTAGAATCGAATAGCACAAAACAGTGGCAAAGGTTGCGTAGCAAACAAACACGTCCTTGTCTCCCAAGGTGAGTGCAAAAAGTATTCTTAAACATGTTTAGTCGGCACTCAGTGTTTGTTAAGAAAGCGTGCGTAATTTAAGAGAGTGGGAAGGCCATGAATGTAATTTCAGCTTCTTTTTCCACCCAGTTCATTAGTCACAATCCACTACCTCTCAACGAGGAGAAAGAGAAGCATTCACTATACAATTTCCGTGTCTCTCTCTCTGTGTGAGTAGAGCAGGAGTAGTGTAGAACTGTAGTAGGAGAAACAAGTTGTGTGAAGAGGACCAACCCTTCTGAAACATAGAAAGAAGAAGAAGATTATGGGGATACTGCACGACGACGTAGTGCTTATCAGGGAGGCCGAGAAAGAAGGTGAAAGCACCGTAATAACAGTCAACTGCCCCGACAAGACCGGTCTAGGTTGTGATTTGTGTCGTATAATTCTCTTCTTCGGTCTTAGCATTGTACGGGGAGGTAATCCACTTATCTTCTGTTTCAGTTAACTGTGTGGTGTCTGTTACACGCTGAGATTGTTTCGTTTGTTTGTTTGCGATGAAGATGTGTCCACTGATGGCAAATGGTGCTACATAGTTTTCTGGGTGGCGGGGAAGCAAAGGACTAATTGGAGTTTGTTGAAGAAGAGGCTAATTGAGGCGTGTCCTTCTTGTTCCTCAGCTTCTGGGATTTCGTATTACCGTTCAGAATTGCAGCCTCCTAAGCCCTCTGATGTGTTCCTCTTGAAATTTTGTTGCCATGATCGAAAAGGCCTTTTACATGGTAATTTTGGAATCCTACTGCGTGTACTTGTTTGTTGTCTTGAATTTGCTTGTCAGGGATTGGGGTTTCTAGTTTTCTGATGTGCTATTGCTTTTCACTTTTATAGCTTTGCATCTTGGTGTTATTTTTCTCCATCCTTTTGTTCCCACTTGTTGGTTGGAGTGGTGAACGGTCTTATGGTTCTGTTTGTTGCTCAAGAAAATCATGCCACTATCAAATAAGCTTATTGTTTTGCAGTGTGAAATACTTTCAAACTCTGAAGTTTTAATTTTGTATTATTCTTGGATTCTTTGCCTGCCCTGGATTTCGCTATGTTTTCTAGATATTTCACTGATTGTTAATTGTCACAAGTTATCTGGTTGACGCCGTGTTGTGTATTATTTAAGTTGAGAAAATAACTAAATGCTTTTATTATTGAATTTGGGACAGATATTACAGAGGTTCTTAGTGAGCTAGAGCTCATCATACACAAAGTGAAGGTTTCTACTACACCTGATGGCAGAGTGGTGGATCTGTTTTTTATCACGGATACCAGGTTGAACATTTCTATACATTCAGTTTTCTGTGCATGCTTGTGTTGTAATTGGGTACTCTTTTATTGGTAGACCATTTCAATCGAATTGACCATTTCTGAAGCATTACTCTTTTGCTAGAGAATGTTGAACTTTATTTGATGAGAGTGGAGATTAATTTGCTGATGTATAATGCGCCTTCGATTACAATTCCTTATATTTTCACTAAACTAACATACTGCATAATCTTATATTCATGCAATCAGGGAACTTCTACACACAAAGAAGAGAAGCGACGACACAATTGAACAGTTGTCAGTTGTTTTGGGGGATCCCTCAATTACCATTGACATTGAATTGGTTGGCCCAGAAATTACTGCTTGTTCTCAAGCATCTTCTTTCCTTCCAAGTGCAATCACAGAAGATATCTTTGATTTGGAATTACCTGCTTCATTACAAAGCGGGACTTCCACATCTGATTCTGTTTCTATTGTAATGGACAATTCGTTGAGTCCTGCTCATACGCTCGTCCAAATTATATGCCCAGATCACAAAGGTCTTCTTTATGACATCATGAGAACTCTGAAGGACTACAATATTCAGGTATAGTAATTCCAGAGCTGGATAATACAATAATTTTTAGTCATACTTTTAAACTGCTATGATTTCGATAGTGTTGTCGGAAGAGAAAATTGGTAAGCCTATACACTTCTATTTCATATTATATGTGAAGCTTTTGCATGCGAACACTGTGCTGTGAAATTACATATTCTTTCCACATGAGCTGTTCTCTTATCAAGTCTCTTAAAACTAGGCCTAATTTTCCATTTAAACAGATTTCTTATGGGAGATTCTCAACAAAACCCAGAGGAAAATGTGAGCTTGACTTGTTCATAGTGCAAGCAGATGGGAAAAAAATAGTTGACCCCAACAAGCAGAAGTCTTTGTCATCACGCCTTAGGACTGAACTACTTCGTCCCTTCAGAGTAACCGTTGTAAGCAGGGGCCCTGATACGGAGCTGCTGGTTGCAAACCCTGTGGAGTTATCTGGCAAAGGAAGACCCCTTGTTTTCTATGACATTACTCTTGCTCTCAAAATGATTGGCCCCTGCATCTTCTCGGTACTTACTGATCTAATCACTATGCTACTTCCTACTGTTCCCTTTCCCAATTTCTAGAACTATGTTCACAAAATTAGAATGACAACATGCCAATTTTTATTTATTTTTTGTTTCAACAGGCTGAAGTTGGAAGACACGTGATTGGAGATAGGGAGTGGGAAGTTTACAGAATCTTGCTTGATGAGGGGGAGGGTTCATCTGTTCCGAGGAACAAGATTGAGAAAGGAGTTTGGAAGATGTTGATGGGTTGGGTGTGATTCTTGGCTGGTGGCATTGTTCATCTGAGATGAACCTGTTCCTGTGTACAGATAAGATGATTATCATGTAGTTATGATATGTAACTTGTTGTAACGAAGAAATGTATATTGTGCAAATAGTGGTCGTGTTCACGCTGTATTTTTTGAGCTTTTGTAATTTTAACTTAGCGTAGAAAGAAGGGTAGTAGCAACTAGCAAGTATAGGGAAAAAAAGGAGAAAGAAAGGTGGATTCTTTAGAGTATTTATAACTGAAAAAGTGAACTATTGTAAAGTGGTTATACTCCGTTCTTTCGTACTATATGCCTATATGTATATATAAAGTTTTAATTGGTTGCATTCTACAAAAATGAAAGCATCCTCACAAACTAATTGGAACTGTTTTCTGCATCAGTTTTTTATTATAACATTGTGGCCTTTTTTCATTTTCATTTTTTGTTTTTAAAGACGTGTCTAGAAAACACTGAAATGATTTTTTTATTGCTTTTATTAAATCTTTAATTGAAAATACAAAGACAGTTTGTGATTAAAACACAAGGTTGAAAATCTGGGACCCTGATGTGTTGATTAATGAATTTCTTAAAGAAACAATAACACGTTTAAAATAGGTTGACAAAAGTTTGTCTGATTTATGGACTGATGTCCTTTGCTGCCATCTTTACTCATTTTATAGGATGCAACCATGAATTGGTAGCTGGTTTCCTCACCTAACTGCTGATTGTTCCTTATGCTTGTTCATTTTTTATCAAGTCACTTTCCTTAGATACAGCTTCTATTCTACGAGCAAGTTGTCCCCTATTGTAATATTTTATCTTGTATTCTACTTTAATAGGTTAGTTCAACAAGGACCTCACCAGATGTCACCTACATGAACATCATAGGGAGCATCATGTCACATCCACATATGGCAAACGCTGATTCTGTCTATTGATTCATGAGTTTCTAAGCACATGTTCAGCGGTCTTTGGCCATTGTTTGCCGCTGCATTTTTATAAGGACACCTTTCGGTCACTGACGTAGACATAGTTTGATCACTGATCTTGTTAAATATGGAGACTCCATGGCAATTGCAAATGGAGAAACACTATCACAGGTTTTTGTCTCGTCTTTTGCTGCTAAACAAAATATCTTTAGATCTCATTTTTTATGCTGTTTTCACTTAACACGTTAACATCAAGAAAAGACCCCATTTGTTTCTAAGCCGTAAAAATTCTTCCCATACATGTCACAAACCGATATTTTAAGATTCTGATTGTTGTTATCCCCGTTTGTCGGCATCTTATATAGACTCCGTGAGGAACAAGAATCTTGAAATACTTGACAAAAAAAACGCTGTCTTATATTTTAAAATGTTCTGTTATATTTTTATCTAGTGCCACTTACTGTAGAAAAATGGTTCTTTCTTTCTTTTCATTTTCAATAAGATAGAATTTGGTTGCCCTTCACTTGTCCTTCTGTGTGTCGTTTTGAAAAGGTGGTGAGGGAAAAGATATAGAAAGCTTTCGTTGGGGACTCAGTATGAAACTTTTATTTATTCGCAAACATTCAAAATTTCACTTGTTTTGGACATTTTATCGTATCAATAATGAAAAAAATATATACTGATAAAAGAAATATAATAAAATAAAAATAATATAATTAAGACAATTAATTATAGTTATCAGTTTATATAATATTATTATTATTAATACAAAAGTTATTGAAAAAAATGGAAGAATTCAATCATATTTTGTTCAAACTGATATTATAGTTTGCTAATAGGTTTGATGAACGAAACTTTGGCCTAACTAATATACTCTAACAAAGGAATGATGAAGGAAACTTTTGGCAAATTGCGGAGAAAGCTATTAAGAAAAAGAAGAATATAATTAACAGAGGTTGGATGATTGTTATATATGGAATTATAGTTTCCAATATATTCGTAATTTGTGTAAGACGCCAGCAACCACGCTCCAGAATGTGATTTCTGCAAAGATGACATACATTATGGTTCCCACTCTCTCCGAGTGCCAGACATTGTCAAACACATGCTTCTTGATCCAGTGTACCTGGTTTTTGTTGTTTCACATGCAACGGTATAAGTCAGCACCTTCTTCTACCTACCTTAAACAATTTCTGAAATTAACTATGTAGGATAAATCATAAAGGTTGGTTCTTACTAGGGAGTTACGTGGATCTTCATAATACCATCCATTTACAAAAGCTGCAAAGATGCCCTCAGCTGCCATCACGAATACTAGCATAGCATTCATTCCTATCCATTCCAAGAATAAAAATGGAGTTCGGAGCCCCAAAACATCAATCTGTTTTAAAATTAACAGTCACAATCACAGATAGAACCAAATTAGTACGTAGTAACTTCGAATTTATTGTCTACTCCAGTTAAAGCATTCCACACTTGTACCTACCAGTATGTAGAACCCAGAGAAAACAATTCCAGCTGCCCCAGCTGTGAAACAAACGTAGCTGAAACTGTAGAGTTGCTTGTTAATTGGGATGGCTGCAATATGCCACAAAAAAATGTTAAGATTACTCTTATTTGCATTGCAAGTTTAACTAATTAGATGGATTTTATTTGACTGGCGTAATTACCATCTGTGAAGTGAAGGATTATGGCTATGATGAGTAACACAAGCCCCATTAAGATCCAGTGTTTTAGCCTCTCCAAATGACCCTGTGAAATTTCATACATTTATAACTAAGTTTAGATATATATAACAGATGTTTGTATAAAAGTGATGAAGTTTTGTAACCTTGAAGTGAATCAAGACGTGCCCATAGTGGATCCCAATAGTGCCAGAGATGATCGCTGATATAGAACTAATCAAACAAAAACTATTTGTTAAGTATTTCTGATTGATATAAACTGAGATAATTTTTTACAAGTATTTATTTGAACAGATGAAGATAATTAAACCTCAACAAGCCTTCAGGCTCAAAAGGAGCACGACACCAACTTGGAGCATCCTCACGGAAAGGACCATCTCCAGGATAATTGAGGGTACACGCCTATAAACGTCATAGAAAAATTAGAAAAACAATAGTGGAATGCATATGTGTAGAATAATAGCAGAATAGTGTTAGTTTGAAAATTACAAAAATTGAAATAAAAGTATTGGACAAATTTAGCAGCAGAATCATGTGACAGAAAGTGCTGAATAGTCAACACTAACCTTTAAGCGTCTCCACACAGGTTGAGAATAAAGATGGTTGACCCCCCAAACCTGTCGGTCCACGTGTCCGACAGCGTTACATGCTGGCCCTAGGTGTCCTCTCATCCCACAAATGACCTAATACATCGAAGAAAAACAAAAAGGTTTAAGGTTTATGAAGATAGAATAGAACAAAGATTTGCACCAGTCATTTGATTGTGTACCGTGTATCTCTTCGGTTCATCGCCGTTAAAATGATCCACGAAACTCCAATCAGGAACGTAGAGAGTGAAGGTTGTGATCATGTAAATAAGAAATGCTACAAAACCTCCAAGCCTAAGCCACACGTGTGTAAAAATGTTAATGTTTATCAAAGCTAGTTCACAAGTTTCAATTATCAATTTCAGTTGAATCCTGTTAATTTCTATCAATCAAGCAGCACATTTGAAGTTTGAAGATTTTGTATTTCTCACCATTGCCATTTATAAGCAGTAAAAATGGATAGGTGTCCAGAACCCAACGTTGTGGGTCTAAGCTTGGTGGTAAATGTCTCTATTAGAGCTACAACACAGTATACAAGAGCTATTCTCTGCAAACAAAGATTCAGAAACGGGGTTATTTAGCCCTATATGCATTTGCTTCAATTTGAAGAATATATACCTGGAGAATGCCGCACCATCGGATAAATTTCATGTTAACTCCATATTCAAGATCATCAGGAGCATGAGAGTAACCCCCTGTAAGATGTTATGTATAATCAAATTTATCACTGCATCAGGATTTATATGTATCAGAAAATGCAACAATTTCGGTTTTACCTTGCAAAATTATACCCCAGAAGAGAAGTTTCATTGTCCTAAGAATTATCTTCTTTACAGCATCCCTTTTCTTGGGGATTCTCTGTATCATGTCCATCAATAACATTTAACCCATCCAAATGTTAATTTATAGATGAGTAACTTAAAAAAATATAGAAAAAAGTGAAGCATAACTTGCTTATCTAGTTATTCAGATAAAGCCATAGTCCCAATCAATAATACAGGACATTTGAGAAAACTAATCTAGTAGGAGATGAAGAAGAGCATCTTGATAATTGTATATATCTTGCACGAATCATTATTACATTGAGTTATTTGACTAATTGTATAACACAGAACATGGTGGCATATATTCATACCTTGAGTGCAAGGGCTATGGCAACCCCAACAATGAAAAGAAAGAAAGGCATAACGAAATCGGCCAAAGTACATCCATTCCATGGGGAGTGATCAATGCGTGGATAAGCTTCACCAGCATCGTCTACCAATATCATCAACTGCACATAAATTAAGAGCGAAAAATGTTTACCAATTAATCCTTATTCATAAAATAGTGATAGGAAGGACTATAAGTTTTTTTAAGCAATGAATATTAAATTTAACTCAATCTTATAAAATTAATTCTAAAAATGTTTCTATTTATTTATATATTATAAACTCGTTTTATTTTTAGTTAATACGAGATCTCTACCACAAACCTCTCATGTTAAAACATATATATGTTGAGCATGAGACTAAATATTAATGGATAGTTTGATAACAATGACACGATAGATCTAAAAAACAAATTTTTCGATAGCAGTAATATAATAGGTCCAACAAACAATAAATCTCGTTATAATAGACTTCGAATGACATTGAAACTATTTTAAGAAGAGAACTTTAAGTTTAAGTCACTAAAAAACCTTTTCCTTTATTTGTTCATCTTTTTCCTCCTATCATCCTCCCGCCGTGATCATACCACCACCTCCACCTCCAAATCATCCTCATCATTTTCCTCCTTCTCCTATTTGTCTTCCTCTTCCTATTCCTCCTTCACCTCATTCTTTAACTCCAGTAACCCCTATCGTGTCTCCATGTCATCGCCATATCACTAGCGTTCCTTCGCATCACCGACAAGCCTCTACATCATTGATAAGCCTTTGTGTCAATGCTCACCCACCGAAAGGTCACCACTGAGCCAACACCGCATTACCACCAAGACACCATGAAGCCATTGTTGCATCACCTTCTCCTCCTCCACCTCCTTCTCTTCTTCTACTTATTTTCTTCTCACATATTCCCTTAATATACAAAAACTTTGTTGTCCAAATTTTCAGCGGATTTACTAATAGAATAAAATTGTCAGTAATTGTAATGATAAGTTATCGACGAAAATATTCTTCGATCTTTTCAGTGTATGTTACAAACAAATTTGATATCGATAAAAATATCTCTTGAAAATTAAATTTTGAAAAGCGATAAAAATCTGTTAATAAATTTGAGTTCATTGATGAATTTATTGTCATCCACAATAAGTCGTCGATAATTAACGAAATTCTTGTAATAAAATCAACCTCATAAAACCAAAATCTTAAAGAATGAATTTTAAATCTAATTCAATATTACAAAATCAAATTGTATTCTAATATTATCTTTTTCTAGTAGTTGTGAAATTTCCATTATATCTATCTCAACCTCAGAAAAATATTTTAGAGGATGAAATTTATAATTGGATCAGAAATGATATCTTGATCTTGAAATTGTATATTTATGAATAATTACGTAAAAATATTATATATCTTACATTAATTACTATTTTGAAGTATAAAAAAAATAAAAAAAATATTTTATTAACTATTAAACCAATTACATTTTTATTATATATATTTATAATAATTAAAATTTTTAGAAAATAAGTTAAAATATGTCAAAATAAATATTAACATTATTATATGTAATGAAGTTCCTCATATAATATCGTTTATTAAACTTACTTTCTCACTCACTATAGAACTACTCGTGAATTATCCAAAAATATGTATTCTATATTAAAATAATTATAGAATTGATTTAAATTTAAATTTTACTTTCTTAAAAAGGAGTAATGTAATCAATTTAAATCATTCATCTTGTTATATTACATAATTAATTAATTAATTGTCATATGACATTAGTTAGAGAAAACCTAATTAAGTTGACCTGTTTGAACCTTCATTATGTGAGAGACTTACTTCTATATCTTTTCATATATATATATATATATATATATATATATATATATATATATATATATATATATATATATATATATATATATATATATATATATATATATATATATATATATATATATATATATATATATATAAATAAGCGCGTACGTAACTTGATTTAAAAATGAAATTTAATAATTTAAAAATAAAATTTAATAATTTAAAAATGAAATTTAATAATAATAAGAAGGAAAAATATATAAGACAGACCTCTAATAAAAAATCAACCTCAACATCATTAATTATTTTGTTATTAAAGTGGAAAACAAATGAACAAACAGAACAACAAATTACGGTGTCGCGGGTGTTGTATGTGGGTGAGGGAGAGTATGGAGATGAGAAAGAAACAAATTAAATAAGTGAGAAAGATGAATTAGGGTTAGACATGTGTTTCCAATTTTTTCAATTGAAAAGAATGAGAGAGATAAATAAGAGTTTTTGGGATTTATATATATATATATATATATATATATATATATATATATATATATATATATATATATATATATATATATATATATATATATATATATATATATATATATATATATTCATTGGTTGGTGACTTAATTTTCTCGATTCAAGATAGGAAGTCTTGAAGTCTAATATAATTAGATTTGGATTGAGATTCATCGGAGAAAAAAATTATAATTTTATTCGATCTTATTCTACAAGTGCACTGTACCACCAAATAATAGGACGGATATTAAATATTTTAAAACTAAAATACTATAGAAAAGTGTATATTTAATGTTTCTAACTTAAAGATATCTTGAGTTTTTACTAAAACAAATATAAATTTGTGACTACAAAATTTGAAACACGATCAATTGTTGTATTCATAATATTCCATTAAATATTAAGATAGATGCACGAAATAGTAGTTGTGTGCGGAATGTTTGGGAAATAAAAGGGTTTGGAGACTAACCACGATGGTGAGACCCCTAAATGCATCGAGCGTCGCAACTCTCTTGGTCTTCTTCTTAACCAGTGGTGGCTCCGCCGACTCATCCACAGCCATTGTGTCTCTGTCATGCTCAACGGTAGAACCTCCGTTACTGCTTTTAATGGTTACCTGCTTCTTCAAATCATTCTTATTACCATCTTCATTCAATGGTGAATTCAGGCCTTCTTCCATCCTCTTAGTTCCTTCATCCATCGATCAATACTGAATTCTTTTCAACAAACTTCAAATGTTGTCCTTGTCTCTTCCTCTTGCAGTGGAACACAACAATTATAGGGAGAGATAGAAATAAAGAATTAATGTGACAGAGAGGTCCAAATTAATGAAGCAGAAGGCCGGCTTTGTTGGCTTCATCGTCAAGGTGGAAGTGTTTAATATTACATTACAAATACAAAGCGACAGATGGAAGTTTGAATTTTTTTTCAACACAAACAAATATATATATATATATAAAGACATTGGAGAGAAAGACAGGGAAGAGGTCAACACTCTCATTTGTTATATCAGTTTCAGCAGCTGTTATGATTAGTCTAAACTTCGAATTATTTCTTTGAATGTGTTTGGATAGTGCTAATTGTCCGGCTAAATAGAGTAAAATATAAAACAAAGATGATAAACAGACAAGAGCTTTCAAAAAAGTAGTTAATTACTCATTTTCTTAATAAGCACCCAAAGATGATGCCATATCTTGATATCCTAGTTTCTAGTAACAGACTTTTCATCACTTTCATTCACTTAACATTTACGTTAAAATATTAATTATAAATCTAATTCAATCACAAAATTATTTTTTAAAGTGAAGTTTAAATTTAAATATATATACTTTAAATTGATTTTATATTTTAGTTAAATTTTTTCATAATTTAATAAAAATAAAAAAATAGTAATTAATTATCAAGATTATAATTTAAGTATGGTAAAATAATAAACATGGTGTCACAGGTATGTTATTTATATGTAGATGCGTGGTTGTTGGCTTATGAGATTAAATGAATTTAACTATTCTTTAACAATTCTAGAAGTGAGGCTTTCCTTTATGTTGGTGATTGAAACTGCAAAGAAAGACATAAGAATTAACTAAGAGTGTGGTGATACATTTTTTAATCTAAATTATAGATAAAATAATATATGAAATTCTAATAAACTTTATTTAATAAGATAACTTTTTTTAATAGCACTTAGTTTATTTACGTTACTCATATTTAAAATAATTTACTTAAATGAAATTTTTATCTTACTATCTTGTTACTTAAAATAATAATAGAAAATTTTAATGTCTAAATGGTGTTTTTTTTTGTTTACTGTTATACTTTTTTAATTATTAATTTAGTGCTACTATAAAAATAATGTAATATAGAACCTCCAGTAATTTCCAGCGGCTTTTATGTAACCGCCCCTAAATATTTAACTCTTCATTTTTCCTTTTTCGCGCCACTGCAATCTCTTATTTATCTGTTGGTGCTTCTCTTCTCGTTTTCTCTCCTGTGCAATCCCTAATTTTTCTCTCTTTCCACTTCTCTTATCGTTTTCTCCACTACCAAGCTCCAAAATCCTTTCTTCTCCACTTTTCTGTCTTTATTTTTCTTTCCCTTCTTAACTTTCCCTAACCCTTCCTCTGCCGTCTCTTATGCACGCGAATCAGATGAACTCAATCAATGAAACACAAAAAGCGAAACCCTACGCCGCGCACGAAACAACCGACATGGCATGCGAGTGATGTCCACAGCCTTCCGCTGCCAGCGATGTCCGCGGAGCCGCCGACTGTGCCCTCGCCGCCACGGCCTAAGGCCGTAGTCGCTAGAGCCGCGCGATTCTCGCCGGTGGAAGGGGAGGCACCACATGAAGGCCAGGAAGTCCCGCCTGAATTGATGAAGAAGAGGGCACCGGAGATTCGGAGAATGGCCCCGCCGCTGCAGAAGAAGGCGCGCTCTCTCGGACGGTTAATCCCCAGTTGCCGGAAGGTGTTGTTCCCCGAAGCTTCTAGAAGAAGCCGGTGATTATATCTGTGTCTTGGAGATGCAAGTGTGAGCCTTCATCATCAAATTTTTTGCCGATTGGGTGCTAACTTCCTTACATTCCCTTTTTCATTGCTTGTTTTTGTTTTTTGGGATTTCTCAGTAATTATGTTATGGTATTGTGTAGGTCATCTGATGCACACTAGTTATCTACTGAGAAGAGCAAGTAATTGGAGGTTTGTATTGTTCTATTATTTGTTTTCTTTTTCGCTCTGGTGAACTATCAAGGTTTGAAGTCCCTTTCTATTGTTGTGTAAAGATTGTGGATTGCTGTAGTAGATTTTCTTTTTTTGGAGGGTTTGGTATAACAAATTGTTGTGTCTAGTTTTCTTTATATTTTAGATAGTCATAAGTAGTTTTAAATCTGTTTTCTGTCTTACTGAAGTAGTTTAAATAGTTTTTAACCTTTGAATTGGTAGGTTTAGATTTTACTAATTTCTATTAAATGGTTTTATTAAGATGTTTCTTGTAGTAGTTTGATATGTGTGATTACATTTTGCTATAAGTAGGAGTTAGTTTAGTTTATTTTAGTTTTGAATTTTATTTTACGAATTAATGTTACTAACCAAGCTTTTCTCTGGGAATACTAACAGTTTCAGTTGTTCTAATTTTCGGTGACTAACATTTTTTTTGCTGCCTTAGTCAGTTATCTAACTTTACTAACCCTGTTTTGCTGAGTTATCTCAGTTCACTAACATCTCTTTGTTGTTTCTAACGTTCTTTTTACTGGTGTTGCTTTTGTAGGTTCTACTAAGTTTTAGTACCAGTTCACACAGAGTTTCATTTTTTTTTGCTGCAGCTGTCCTACAGTTGTAGTTTTTATCTTTTATTAATATGTTATTTATAATTGTACATTAATTTAAATTTAAATGTTACTTGATTGTAGACTTTCTTTGTTTCAGGACATTATAGCAAAGTTATTTTCATTTTCACAGCAGAGGTCAAGGGCTTTGTGCAGCTAAACTGGAATTGGGACTGTTTCTTCTGTTTCTCTGCGCCAGCCAGCTTCTACTAGCATCAGTGTTTCTTATGAGGTTAAAGAACTAATCACTGCATTCCTCGACTACTAGAATTTTTGTGGTTTTCATTTTGTCATTTGTTCATCACATTCTATTCCCTTGTAATAAAACAAAATTGGTACATTTAACATGTAGGTGAATGTCTCATCAGGAACTTCATCAACATCCATGCCTCATTTCTTAATAGAGCCCCTTCCAAACCAAAGGAATAATAATGACAGTAGTGTGCCTGTGAGACCAACTGATAAGGTATATGCAATTTGTGCTCTTAAAGTAATTTATGTGAATAGTTTGGTATCTACTATATATATATATATATATATATATTATCGATGAGATGCTGGATTTTCTTCTGCAGATATCTAGAGGTGCAAAAGCAATTCTTGAGGACATCAAAAGGTAAGTTTATGATCTGCATTGCCTATTTTTTTGTTTTTCTTGTTTAGTTTCTTTTAACCCTCCCATTTGAATAATTGCTTTTGTTTTTTGAACGGTCAACAACCACGAGGATAAAACAAAAGTCCTTCTATCAACCCTCCTTAAAAGAATTAATCTCACATTATTACACTGTAGATGTAATAAAAAAATACTACACAAAAATCAAATACTAATTTAAATGATCAACAGGATTCCATGTCAAACAAATGCTTAACAGAAACTCTTTCCACTTACAAAGAAAACATAATGTGAACAAGTATTTTAATATCTTATTTATTTTATGTAGGGAATAAAGAGAACATGTGAAGAAGGAACCATATCACCACATGCAGAGACAATAGCGTTGTCAACTGTTTCAGAATCAGTTAGTTCATTACTTCACTTATCAGCTACTTTTGAATGTAGTGATATATATATATATATATATATATATATATATATATATATATATATATATATATATATATATATATATATATATATATATATATATATATATAACTTCCCATGCTAAAAACTAGTGTTGCATGTTTTCTATTCATAAAATATAAAGAGATATCGTAGGAAGCTGATGTTGTAACTGATTGATTGAATCTATGTAGGAAGATGGTGAAGCTCAAATATGTTTACCATTTTCAGTTGTGAATATAGAACTGGAAATCATTGAAGATGTTGGTGTTGGAGACATTCAAGAAGCTTATCCAGGTTATTAGAAGATCTCTTTTACTTTTTGTTATCTTCATATTGTTCTAAGAGAGATGACATGAATTTTATCACTTGAATGTGTTTTTATTGTTTTTCTTTTGAATGACATTTATGGTTACCTTTCCCTTCCTTTTAAGATAAACTTGCTTAGATCACTTAAGCCACTCTGAATTTGTTGAATTGTTAAAAGATCTGCCTAATTGTGGTTTCAATAATGATTGGTTGGATGATGTTGAAAAACTCCAAAACGTGCTTTGATTCCACGTTTGGAGGATCTTAAACATTAAATGGCGGAAAGTCTTAAAAAAATAGTGGAGTCTTAAAAAACAGTGGAGCTAAACTACATATGTATTGTATGATTATCTTGGTGGAGAAGTGTAGCCAAATAGGTTTTGTAAATTTGTGTTGAGAAGGCTTATGATTTATGATTAATATCTAAGAACAATTGTATGAATCATATTAATATATTGATTAATATAATTTATTTTATATAATAACATTCTATTTTAGTTTATATTTTTTGATTGTCCATTTTGTTATTAAAATCAATTTTATCACAGTCAATAAAAGAAAATTAATTTCTATACATTTCTGGCAATAAAAGAAAATTAATTTCTATACATTTCTGACGATTTGAGTGAAACCTTTGCTAATTCGTTGGTTTTTACAAAACTCCTATCAATTCTAACGGTTCTACAAAACTCCTGCCAGTCTCGATGGTTTTCACAAAATCTTTGTTAATTTTGGCGATTTTTGTAAAACTCCTATAAATAAATAACTTATTTACATAATTATATTTAAGTATTATAATTAATTATAATTATATTTATAATATTTAAATAATAGAAGGAAAATTAAATAATTAAGTACTATTATTTTTTATAACAAATAAATTAAAAATAAATAATTATTTTAATATTAATTTTTTATGTTAAAGTAATGGATTGAAAATACAGCTAGTAATACTAATATTAATAATAATGATGGGTTATATTAATAATAATAATAATAATAATAATAATAATAAAAATTAATAAAATTAAAAAATAATGGTTAGATATCAATATGTTTGTTTTAAATTATAAAATTTATGATTAATTATATGTAGTAAAATAATATTATTATATAATTAAAATTTGTGTTAAACTTTTGAGTTATATATTATAGTAAAAGATAGATACATTGTGTAATATGGTCCTACAAAATAAATACAATATGAAATTGATGTTATATTTTTTTAAATAAAATCACATGTAGATATAATTAAAGATACAGAAATATTAAAACGGTGTTGGCATTGGTCAGGATAATATTAGTAATGAAAATTGTTATTTCAGACTGATTTGGTGAGTTAATATGGTTGTGAAATTAGAGATCGAAAGATATATTTGAAATAGGAAGGGTGCAAAGAGAAATTAGTAGGGTGTAGTCATTAAAATCCCTATATAAGTGTACCGTTTGTCGATTAGAGTGTACCCTACTAATAATGCGGATATTTACACTCGAATGCATTAATTGGAAGATTTTGATCTATTTGAATTTCAATTGGAAGGTTTATATGAAAGCTCTATCTTGGTGGTTAATTCGAAGGATTTCTTCAATATCATTGGTAATGATCAATACAAGTTTTAGTAGTAGGATGACAAAAATATTTGTATCATCCGAGTATTTACACATAAAATCTGTTATGAAAAGTATATAAACACATAAAAGTATATAGATACTTAAATGTATATTCGTGAATAACAAATAGTAAATAATTTAATATCGGCATATAAATGAAATCGAATGTGAATATTATATTATTAGTAAATAAAATAAAAATATTAATATATATTTTAGATTAAATTTAATTAAAATAATATTTTATTAAATTAAATTAAATTAAATTAAAATTTAATTTATATTTAATTTAATTAACATTATATCTTACATATTTTTGTAATTTCATTTACATTTTAATTTAAAAATCTATAATTTTTTTAAAAATATTCATGATATCCATAAAAATTGAAAGTTATTTTTTAAAGGAGTATCTATGGATTGAATTTTCCGTTGCAAGTCAAATAAATTTTCAGTGATAGAATTGTATTTTTAGATAAGTAGTCAGAAGAAATTAAATTTAGTTATAGCGAAAGTAGATTATATCTTAACTCATAAGTTTCTTATATTGTTAGGTCATGACTCTCTTTTTTTTGTTTTTTTTTTAAATTTATATTAAAAAATAATATAATTACTATCATATTTAAATAAATAATTTATTTATATAATTATATTTAAGTGTTATAATTATTATAGTTATAAATATAATTAGTTATGTTTAATGATGCGTAATCATATGATTAAAATTTCGAATTAAATATTATATTAAATGAAATGTTTTAACTTTAATAATAATAATAATAATAATAATAAATCTAATATCAATGTTAATAATATTGTTAATGCCAATGTTAATAATAATGAAAATAATAATAATAAACTGATACTACTACTATTAATAATAATACTAATATTAATAATAATACCAAATAATAATAAATAAAAAAAACACTAATACTAATAATGCTAATGCTAATAATACTTAAATGCTAATAATAATAATAATAGTAGTAGTAGTAGTAGTAGTTATGATTAGGAAGTTTGTTTTACATTAATTTTGAATTAGACAGTGTGAATCGTGTGACAGCTATAGAATAGTAATTGATAAACAAACTAAAATGAGAATATGACATTTCAATAATAGAACCACATATAATAGTCGCTAAACTTTCAATAATTGCAATAAGTCATTATTGGCAACTAGGGTTATTTCATGTCTGTTTTATGCAATAAGATGCTATGAAAATGATGTACATTTAATGCTTTGAAAATCTTGAATTTCTTGATACAGAAAAGAAAAAAAGAGTAAAGTTGTGATAGTAATATTATGGTTTTGCTATGTTCCTTCTCAAATTTATTTTCCTTTTCTCCTCACATACAACTTCAAGATTGATCCTTATCCATATATATTGGTGTTAATTTTTGTTACTTTCATCATTTAGACTTTGTTCAGTTGAATGGATTTGAAGGAGAGTAATTGAATGAATTTGAGAATATTTGAAGGTAAACTTTTTGTTGTTTATTTGAGTTTTGGAGGTAAGTGAGAGTGGATTTGGAAATAAAGTTTAGAAGAATTAGTGTAGGATTTGATTGATGTGACAAATTAAAAAAATTTACTTCCAAATCTACTCTCACTTACCTCTAAATTCATTCAAATAAATAACAAAAATTTATTCAGAGACCCTACCTCCCCATTCTGTTCTAAAGATCAAGACATTATTTTCTTAACTTTATAAGTGAATTTTCATGAGCTTTCAACGTGCCATTAATGTCTTCTTCAATAATGTACGAGGTATTTTTCAGTTCTATCACTTTATTTTTTGAAGCTAATATATAAGTAAACAGGTTTAGTTTTAAATTTCTATGAAAAAATATTATTTTAAAACAAATACCAAGTGTTTAGTTTTAAAGCATTATATGTACCTAAACAATTATCCTATAAACTTAATGCAATAATAATTGAATCATTATACTATATATAGTCCTTAATAATAATAGCATTAATATTAATGAGTGAATTAAAATTTAACATTTTTTATCAAATAATTTAGAAAATTTAATTTCTTTTAACTTAAGTTTGATGTGAGGCCATAAGAGCCATTCCCTAATATTTACATAGCCCGAGGTCAAAAGAAAAATTATTGAAAGTAAATATGGATAATATTTTAACATTGTTTTTGCATTCAATAAAAATACTTTAAATTAGAAAAAAAATAATTTAACACAAGGTATAAGAGATGTCGCCATACATTAACTCATTCATGTAAATAATAAAAAATAATGGGATGATAATATAGTTTTATATTTATTTGATATATATAGTAAAATAGTTATAAAAAAATAAATTTTTATATTTTAAAAAAAGTAAAAATAAGAAACAATATCAAATGAATGTAAAAATATTTACCAGTACTGTCAAAATAGGTTGTAACCTGCGAGCCAACCCGGCTTATCATGAGTTTGAGTCGGGTTGGGTTTGAAAAAAATGTAATTTTTTTATACGGGTTAGTTTTCAACCCGGCTCACTGGGTTGAACCTGTGATGAGCCGAGTTGGCTCACCAACCCACTTAATCTAATTTCATTATTATTATTTTTGTGTTTCAATATTATTAGTTATCATTTTTTTATTATATTGTAGATGGTGATAAAAAAAAGATGTTTCAAGATAGAAAAATATTATAGATTTATCTATTCAAAACTCTAATATTATAAATGTATAAGTGATTCCAAAATTATCAATATTAAAAATTTATTTGTTCACTTTTGTACATGTTTTTAGATTAAGTTTAAATTGTATGATATTTTTTTTTATTTTGAATTATCTTTGAAGTTTAATATCATTTTAGTGTGATTTTTTTTTTTTAGATTTGAATTAAAAAGAATTATAATTTTTTATTTTAGAAAAACTTATAATTAAATGGGCTAGTAAGTTAACCCGTTTAACCCACAAACCCATGGTAGATCGGGTCGGATTCGAATTTTTTCAATTCGCTAATAAGTAAGCCGGGTTGGATTGACTCACTAAATGACCAACCAATGGTAAGTTGAACCGGGTCGAGTCAAGTTACCTATTTTTTTGACAATTTTAATATTTACTATGTGAAAGTATCATAGATAATTAATTATTTGTGATTACATATAGATTTGACCATTCTCCTCATCGTACACACGTTCTACATGCAATTTCACAAGTTCAAATAGTTTGAATTTCATATTTTTTTTAGGAAAAAACCTCTTTAAGTTAGGTTAGTATATACTTAAATTAAAAAAATAAAAGTATTTAAAATAATATACGAGAGAAGTTTTGTGAACTAGCTGTTATATAAATTAATTTAGTTTTATACATTTCTAAATTGAAATAAGATTATAAAAAAATGGTCAAAAACATTTTTCAAGGGATAAGTTGAAACCTAATCATATTCCAATGACACTAATATGGCACTAGTAATCATGAATATGAAAAGGAAGTGGGATCAGTAATTATTGCGTCGTAATATATAAGAAAATGAATAAAATAAAAGTAAAAAAGGGATAAAAATGTTATGTGGTAGAAATGGCGACAACGATGAACGTTGAGAATGGCAAAATATGTTATTTTATGAACATTTAAGGTAAACGAGTGCAGGATCTTTTTTAGTCCCTTCAACCATTTTCCAGTTGCATCTTTATGGATTACGTTGGGCATTCTAATACTTGAGTTGAAAAGGATATTCTTTGGATGTTGTGACTTATATTTTTATTTAGTAATATATTTATAATTACTTTAGTAATATTATATTTATATATTATAATTTTTATTGTATAAATTATGTAATTAATGGTTTAGAATTTTTATATATTCAGAATAAAAACACAAAGGTGGGTAAAAACATACCCTAAAATACTTATATTTTAAGATTTTTGGACATGTATTAAAAAAAAGTTAAAAGTATACTATTTTTAAAACAAATTTATTACAATATTCTTATATATTATGTTATCATTTTTTTAAGTAGTGATGAATTGGTGAAGTCGGAAGCTACCCATTCATCCATCGTTTTCATCATACTGTTTAACACCAACCCACCTTCTGTCTAGGAAGTAAAATGACCTACTATCTCACGTCCTTTTCTCTCGCATATTACACTGGCTAGTAACAGTCACATTTTTATTTTATTTTAAATAATATAATGACTAAAAATAGTTATAAAAATAAAATTAAAGTTTTAAAATATTAAAACTTAAAAATTTTATCAACAAAAATTAAAATTATGTCAATACATTCTACATTCACATTTTCTAATTTTAAAATAAACATTTACATATTTTATGTTATCAATAAAGTATTATTTTATTTTATTTCAATTTTTTCTTATATTAAATTTATATAAAAATATATTTTGATGATTTTATAATATATTTTGATATAATAAATATAATTAAATAAAAATACAATTTTTATATTGTTAATAAATAATAATTAAATAATTAGATTTCATATAAAATATATATTCATACAATTTGTATTGAAATATTTTTTAACATATTATTTTTAAATAAATTAAAAAATCTTGTCTATATAAAAAATCTGAGTGATATTTATTAAAAATATAACTTATGGAACTATTTAATTAAAAATTAAAGGAGGAGTGGTATTATTTTATTGAAAACGTAAGAAAGTTAAGTTTATTTTAAAACTAAAAATGTTGGGTAAAGATTTACTATATTCTTGTTAAAATGTTGTTTTCTTTTGTAAAAATACTTGGTTGCAAACAAATTATTTATACAAACTCAAACTTTTAACATAATTACTTTACATTTAGATTTCCTAATACATTTGTCAAATATTATTTTTTAAAGAATAATTTTACCGACCAATAAGATTTATTGACAAGACACCCCCACAAACAATAAGATTTATTGACCAAACATCTCCCGAAAGGGAGTATGACGAAGAGGATAGCATAGAACCAAACATTATATGTGTTTGAGATACACAAAAACTAATTAAAAATAATTATCGTCGAATTAGTGTGAAAAGAAAATTAATCTAAATAAAGGGTGAAAGTGAACACATTTAGTAAACTTTTAAAAATTATTAGAGTGAAAAAAAAGATCTTAAAAATATTAAAAGAAAAGAAAAGTAAAAGAAAATAGTAACATGTAAAAATACACAATAAAATATTAAAAAAATATAGTTTGAATTTATACATCTACATTTCATAATAAAATATTATATTATAATATTGAAGTGTCTTAATTTCCACAACTTAGGTGTGACTTTCAACTCTTCATATAAATTTCCCCACCCATGTATACTTGGTTCTCCACAAGAAAGAGAGTTTAACCCCATTAATGCAAAATGGTGGTTGGAGAGTTCTCATGTGGTTGTTTGAGAGAAATGAAGAACTTGAGCTGCCATGTTATCGCTGGGCGTTGGTTCATGTTCTATGCATCTTTGCTTATCATGGCTGCTGCAGGTTCAGTTTATATGTTTGGCATGTACTCTAACGAGGTCAAAACCTCTTTGGGGTATGACCAAACCACTCTCAACTTGCTCGGCTTCTTTAAAGATATGGGTGCCACAGTTGGAATCATATCCGGGTTGATCAACGAGGTAACACCACCCTGGGTGGTACTCTCAATAGGGGTTCTTATGAACTTCTTTGGCTACTTCATGATATGGCTTGCAGTCTCTGGCCGCATTGCCAAACCCCAACTTTGGAAAATGTGTCTCTACACTTTCATTGGTGCAAATTCTCAAACCTTTGCCAACACTGGTGCTTTGGTCACATGTGTCAAGAACTTCCCAGGAAGCCGTGGTAGTCTTTTAGGCCTACTCAAAGGTTACGTTGGTCTAAGTGGAGCAATCATCGCTCAGTTCTACCATGCCTTCTATGGTGATCACAACCCTCAAGCTCTCATCTTACTCATTGCGTGGCTTCCTGCTGCTGTTAACTTCCTTTTCCTTCCAACAATTCGGATATTCAACAACGTTTACTATCACCGTCCCAACGAGAACAAGGTTTTCTATCACCTTCTATGGATTTCACTTGCCCTTGCTGGGTTTCTCATGGTTTTGATCATAATGCAAAGCAAGCTCACTTTTACAAGGCCCGAATTCGTAGCCGATGGGGTTGTGGTTCTTTTCCTTCTTCTTCTCCCACTTGCTGTGGTATTCAGAGAGGAAATAAAGCAATTGAAAGCCAAAACTCAAGGTGTGACCGACTCAACCTCCCAGTTGAAAGTAGTCACTGAAATTATTCCACCTCCAAACGTGGAGCAAGAAGTACCAGCAACAACAGGTTCGCTCGAGAAAACTTCTTGTTTCAGGAACATACTCAACCCCCCAAAGAGGGGAGAAGACTACACCATTCTGCAAGCACTTTTCAGTATTGACATGCTGATTCTGTTCGCTGCAACAATATTTAGTGCTGGCGGAGCATTAACAGCCATAGACAATCTAGGACAGATTGGAAGGTCATTGGGATATCCGAGGAAGAGCATCACGACATGTGTGTCCTTGTTAAGCATATGGAACTATTTGGGACGGGTAGTTGCAGGTTTTGCCTCTGAGATATTGTTGATCAAATACAAAGCCCCTCGTCCCTTCATGCTCACTCTTGTTATGCTTCTCTCTTGTGTTGGCCATATTCTGATTGCCCTTGGCGCCCCAAATTCCCTCTACTTCGCTTCCGTGATTATAGGGTTCTGTTTGGGAGCACAGTGGCCGCTAATGTTTGCGATCATATCAGAAGTATTTGGCCTTAAACATTACTCCACGTTGTACAACTTTGGAGCCGTGGCAAGCCCTGTTGGATCTTACATTCTAAACGTGAGACTGACAGGTGTTTTGTATGATAAAGAGGCTTTAAAACAGTTGAAGGCCAAAGGACTCTCGAGACAAGCGGGGAAGGAGCTTAACTGCGTTGGAGTGCAGTGCTACAGAATGGCGTTTGTCATAATCACGGCGGCGACGCTGTTTGCCTGCTTTATTTCGTTTGTTTTGGTTCTGAGAACTAGAAAATTTTACAAAGGGGATATCTATAGAAACTTCAGAGTGGAACATGTAACCGAAGAGAATGAGATCACCGAAACTGGTATCAGAGTTCTGCTAGAAACTGAAGGACACGGAAGTGCATTAGGAGAACAGGATAAGAAAAACACAAAATGAAAGTGCTTTTTGCTTTAGGGTTTAGTTGCTGTTATTATTATCTTTTGCCTATCTCTTAACTTAAATAAATGGAATATTTGCAGTTAAAATATTGTATTTGATATTTATAAAAATATTTTATTATGGAATAGTAATATATGAACTTTAATTATTATATCTTTTAATATTATGATTCTCAAAAGTTGAACATGTGATCTCGTTTATATAATCTAAATCATCACTATTAAGTTTATGCCTAGAACATATAGTTTAATGTAAGTATTTTTTTTGTGTGAACTTTTAAAGCATTACATTAATTTAATGATACATTTTCTTGTTTATAAACTGAATTGTGAAACATAGTTATCCGAAACGTGGCAAGGGAAATGGGGAAGATTGAATCATAGAAAGTGAACCAACCACCCACTTACAAAAGAGAAGATATATATTAAGGAAAAAGTTAGTTTAACTACTTTTAATGATATAATAATATATATTATGATTTTAAATTAAAAAAATAATATAATTATAATCAAAATATTATTATTTGACCGTGTCAATGAACGTAATTTGTCCTTTTGTTGGTATCGATGCTGATACTGCTCATATATTAATGGATATCTTCGTCACCACGATGCCTCACTCATATGATCGCATACGATGTCCATGCGCAGAGACTCTATACTTTCCAACATTTATCGTTTTGTTACAAAGGAAAGTAATAAGCACGAAGTAAATAAAAAAAATACTGTTTTTATTCATATGGATTAAAATAAAATAATTTATACGAGTAGAAAGAAATAATTAAAACAATTTAAAAGTTTTTCTTTACTTTTTTTTTGTATTTTTATTGGTATTAATTATCCACTATTTCTTTAAAAAATAGTTAACTTTTAAAGAAATTAAATGAAAAAAGATAATTTTAAAAACCAAAATAAATCTTTAAGAAGTTCATAAATTTATTAGTTCTAAAAGGAAAATTGATAAATTTTTCTACGTGATTTTTCACTCTTCTCACAAAATAACTTTAAAAACTATAATTGCCTTTTAGTTTTAACTTTTTTTAACATGAATTCCACCGTTTTTATAATTTTTTTAAGGCATTTCATCAAATTAAACAAGCTCGATTTTAACCATTCTTTCCATTCCTCGTTTTATTTTTAATTTCCATGTCTTTTAAATCCTACCACTCTCAATTTTTGTCATTTCAGCTCACAAATCAGCACATGTGTTTTGCTTTTTTTTCTTGTGTTAAAATTTGTCTCTTTCTTGAAAGCAGCAGAAATGTGTCAGTTGAAGCGCAGAAAGGCATGAGAGAAATTTTGAGACCAATTTTACCCGGATTGAATGACATTGCAACATTATAGTATTTGTTAACAAACTTTCACAGGACAGTGGAGGATGAGCTTGAACGAGACTCCATGCCAGGATTTCAGGAAACAGATATTGTACTATCATGATGTTTACTTTCGGAGATAGAGGTGAAAGTTAATAGATTTGAAATTAGTGAAAAATTTGATAAATGGGATAAGATAGAAAACAAAATTATAATAGTTAAAGTAAAAGATTATACATTTGTCGCCAGATTTGATGAATTGAAATTAATTTAAAAGAAGATGCTAATTATTAGTGTTTAGATAAAAAAATTAGTAGGTTTATATTAAAAATATGATGTTATTGGTGTTAAAAAATGCTTTAATATATTAATTTAAATTAAATGTTCAAATTAAATTAAAATAAAATTTGAACTAATATTTTTTCAACTTTAATTTTTTTAGAAATCATTTAAAGTTAATATAACTTCATTTTAGTTGTAATAAAATCGCTTTGACATAACACATTTCTTACTTATAAAATTCTGCTTGTCATAACTTATCTAACCCCACTTTTTTTTATAAATTACACCATTAGTAATTTCATAATAAAATTATCCAATTCTAATAAATAAAAAAGCCATTAAATCGATGCCTCTGTGAACAATTTCATTTATTGCTTTATCGTAGAAGCCCAGATAAACCAATCATTGTTAAAAAATTACACTTTCCTAAAAGTAGCATAAGAAAAGCAACAACAACATCTGAAACAAGTGAATTCATATGGGCTTCGCTTAAATGGGCTTACCAATACACCGTCTTACTAGTTTTTTACAGCATGCTTCATCACACCCAAATCTAGCTATGCCAATTATCTAAAATTATCATGAGACATATTCCTTCTAATTTGTGCAATGAATAACTCTATTCTATGGATCATACGTCATGTGAAAATTGATCCAAATTATGAATAAATGATATTTCGTAATGTACATAAGAAAAAAAAACAGAAACTAAAAGTAAGTCATGATTACACGACTTAGAAAATAAAAAAATTTACATATTTATAACCATTTTATTTTTATATTATATATTAAATATGTCAAAAAATGTAAAAGTATATCGTATTAGAGAATTTTCAAGCAAAATGAATAACTTTGAAGACTTGCTAGCCAGTGATCAAATTCCTCGTTTATCTACCATATCAATTTCATTCACGCCTTCATCATAAATATCATAAGAACTCATTTCAGGAATTGTAAGGCGAAAGTGATAGCTGAAATAAGTGACTCTCACGGGGACACGGCTTACATTGGCCTACCAAAATCAACTTATCTCACTATTTTGTTAGCCATGTTGCATTGGACCGGACCAGAATTTAGGTACATTTTCGAACGAAATTCATCGAATCCTCACTCTTTTGTCTTCTCTTTGGATAGTGGAGCGGGTAGAGTTTGGAGAGGATGTCGATCACGAGAACAAAAAAGAGAAAACAAAAACGAACCCAACGATTCAGGTCACATTATTAGAACGAAAAAATGGATGAAAAAAAGAAGAAGAATAAGATAAAAACGTACAAGTTAGAGATAGAGAGTACCCAAACCACGTAAAATAAAGCAAGAAGCCATGGATATTAACGTCGAGTAATTACCAAACAGGATTAATTATTTGTGTCACAGACATCCTCGTCCAGACAATAGTAGAGTTTCAAGAGTTATGTTGGACACACAAGTTGTATTCAATATATAGTTCAAATTTTGTCTTGGCAATACTTAACAGAAGTGGTCATGGCGAAATCTAAAGCGTTGGTTTGCACATTTTTTGTATAAAGCGGTGGCCACCTCCAGTTTACCATTAATTCCAGGCTCTTCTCCAATAGTGGTTGCTTAGGACCACCACGTTTAGTGCTAGTCACTTTCTCCATTCATATAATTGTACTTACCGCAAAATTATTATCACACCTTTTTCTTTTCCTAAAATACCTGATAACATCCTTCCCCTGATACCACCGGCCTTTATTTCCATAATCCACCGCGTCAAACTATAATCATTTGTTCCGTGTGCAACTTTTTCTTCCTCACATATAGGGAAACAATCTTCCCACACCCCACTCAATCCATATACATTCACCCCTATCTTACAAATTCTTTTTTGGAACACGTGGTTCGTGTTAATCTCTACAACCAGATTGGCCGAAATTGTTAAAGTTTCTGTCTGTATATATATATTCGTGGTTCTGGGTAGCCTCATCTCACTTCAATTACACTCTTTTATCTTACACCACAAGAAAGTGTTTGATCCCAAAATACAACAGAAGTGAAAAATGGTGGTGGCAGAGTTGAGAGGAATGAAGAGTCTCGGCTACAACGTTATCACCGGGCGTTGGTTCATGCTGTTTGCATCTTTACTTATCATGTCCGTTGCTGGGGCAACCTATATGTTTGGAGCATACTCTAATGAGGTCAAAACCTCTTTGGGGTACGACCAGTCCACTCTCAACTTGCTCAGCTTCTTCAAAGACCTAGGTGCCAACGTTGGAGTCGTATCCGGGTTGGTCAACGAGATAACACCACCCTGGGTGGTACTCTCTATAGGGGTTCTTATGAACTTCTTTGGCTACTTCATGATATGGCTTGCAGTCTCTGGCCGCATTGCCAAACCCCAACTTTGGAAAATGTGTCTCTACATTTGCATTGGTGCAAATTCTCAAACCTTTGCCAACACTGGTGCTTTGGTCACATGTGTCAAGAACTTCCCAGGAAGCCGTGGCAGTCTTTTAGGCCTACTCAAAGGTTACGTTGGTCTAAGTGGTGCCATCATCACACAGCTCTACCATGCCTTCTATGGTGATCACAACCCTCAGGCCCTTATCTTACTCATTGCGTGGCTCCCTGCCGCTGTTTCCTTCCTTTTCCTTCCAACAATTCGGATATTCAACACAGTCCACCAGCCTAAGAACAACAGAGTTTTCTACCACCTTCTTTATATTTCACTTTGTCTTGCAGGGTTTCTCATGGTTTTGATCCTTGTACAAAACAAGCTTAGTTTCTCAAGGATTGAGTACACAGTCGATGGCCTTGTTGTTCTCTCCTTTCTTCTTCTCCCACTCGCCGTGGTATTTAGAGAGGAGGTAAATCATTTAAAGGCCAAAACGGAAGGTTTGACCGATTCAGCACCTGAGTTGAAAGTAGTCACTGAAGTTATTCCACCTCCAAACGTCGAGCAAGAAGTACTACCAACCACCACAAGTTCACACGAGAAAATTTCATGTTTCAGGAACATACTCAACCCCCCTAAGAGGGGAGAAGACTACACAATTTTGCAAGCACTTTTCAGTGTGGACATGCTGACTTTGTTCGTTGCAACAACGTTCGGTGCTGGCGGAACACTAACAGCCATAGACAATCTAGGACAGATTGGAAACTCATTGGGTTACCCAAGTAAAAGCACGACAACCTTTGTGTCCTTGGTGAGCATATGGAACTACTTAGGAAGAGTAGCTGCAGGTTATGCCTCTGAAGTCCTCTTAGTCAAATACAAAGTTCCTCGTCCCTATATGGTCACTCTAGTTTTGCTTCTCTCTTGTGTTGGACATATTCTGATAGCCCTTGGCGTCCCAAACTCTCTCTACTTGTCTTCGGTGATTATTGGGTTTTGTTTTGGAGCTCAGTGGCCACTGATGTTTGCAATCATATCAGAAATATTTGGCCTTAAATACTACTCCACGTTATACAACTTAGGAGGCGCGGCAAGCCCTGTTGGATCGTACATTCTAAACGTGAAAGTGGCTGGTGTTTTGTATGATAAAGAGGCTTTGAAACAATTGAAGGCCAAAGGACTAACGAGAGAAGAAGGGAAGGACCTAACTTGTGTAGGAGTGCAATGCTACAGAATGGCTTTTATCATAATCACAGCTTCAACGTTGGTTGCGTGTTTAGCCTCGTTCATCTTGGCGCTGAGGACTAGAAAATTTTACAAAGGGGATATCTATAGAAAGTTTAGAAGGGAACATGAAACAACAGAGAATGAGACGGAGATTACAAAGGAAGGTGTTAGATGTTCTGGTTGAAATACAAGGACACTCAAGGAACCAGAGAAAAACTATACAAGAGTGTGTTTAAGTTTTAGTTGCAGTAAATGCATGGCTTTTCGTTGTACATTAATAAGTTTGGTTCTGTAGAATTAGTAAATAGTGAATGGTATCAGAAGCTTTAGTTATTAGAGCATTTTTATCTGTTCAGGAAAGAACTGCATGTTAATATTTTTCTCTCACGTCAAATTTATGGTGAAAAGGGTGAAGTTATTGTAAGATTTCAGGATAATTACATCTTTAGAATTCCCCTCAGTATTTACCTTTCACAAGTTCCTCAAGAAGCATAAGTAATAAAATTTGGTAGAAAATATGACTAATTTTGAATTTTGAATTATATACAATAGTTTATATATATATATATATATATATATATATATATATATATATATATATATATATATATACACACACACACACACTGCCATTTACAATGACAAGCATAAGAGATAAAAAGAATTAAAATTTGGATCATATTACAAAAAAAAATTACTTGATTCAAATTTATTCCTCTCACACTTTCAGTTCTCACCTATAAGAACAAGTTATTGTTTAGTTACATTACAGATCACATGATCAAAGCCAATCTAAAGATGACATTGTGAACTATTTCCACCATATATATATATATATATATATATATATATATATATATATATATATATATATATATATATATATATATAATTACATTAAATTCATAAAGTTCTGTTTTTAATTATTGTGAATTTGTGTTCCTCATAAAAAGAGACCCACGAGTGGACCACTTGATAATTACATTACATTCTTTTCATGAGGAAGATAAAGGTCAGCTAATTAATTTTATATTTACTTTTAGGTCTCCAAGCGCATTGCTTTTCAAATTTATTGCTGCAAATTGTATACCCCATGAACAAATCCATCCAAATTAATTTGGCATTCGTTGAATCCTGATATTCGATAAACAAACTGATTGTTTTAACATGTGGTTCATGAATATGGAAGATTAACCAAAATGAAATACAGTAGTGAAAGAGAACCACATACGTATCTCTCTCTCTATATATATATACATATACCTATCGGCGTGACAGTGGAAAAGGTGACGAAGGCAAAGTGGAATGGCTTTGCCAGCAGCTACCTTAATTCACAGCCACATGAAGATATATAGTAGTGAACACTCCTGGAGTTAGACTTGTACGTTGAAAGATGAATATGGATCCAGAAACATAACGTGGGTGGGACCAAACCCTTTTCGTCACTCGTGACTGTGTTCACGACAATTCATTCATTCAATCATGTCAACCCCTACGTACCACAAACCAGAATGTTTTGTCAACAATAAAAAGTTTACGTGTATATCATGAACATTCCTTTTGGTAAGTAATAAGTCAGAAACGCCAAAAGTCAACAAAACCTAAGTGATTTCCCTTGTCAAGGAATCTAGGTTAGTTGCTTTGAAACTGTAAACTTTAATAATTCAATTCATTAAGCAAAATGGTATGATAGTAAATTTCTTGTTTTTTTATACTATATAGACAAATTTAAATAAAAAATTACGAATCAAGACAAAAAATTTTGAAATTACGGATTTAGGTAAGTCGCAGAGTCAAACAACTTCAAATGAAAAAATCGTGTTTTCCCTGCATGATTTCACCCTGACATAGTGGTCAGAGGTGAAGTCGTGCACTCCAAAAACGATTTTAGGACACGGTAATCGATTATCAGGCCTTGTAATCAATTACCACACATCTTTTCATTATAAATTAAAAAAAATATTGAAATTTTCGTCGTGCATGGTGACATGTCTATTAGTAATTTAGAGCGTCGAGATCACGTTCATTGTGTGTTGTTGTACTTCTCGTCTCCTCTTAGGCAACTATTCAGAGCATCGAGGTTGCTCTCCTTTCCTTTTTTCAAGTGCCTTGATCGGAGAATCATGGATTTTTTAAGATTTCTCTCTCTTATTCATCCATAACTTCTTCCGTTGCTGTTTCTTCTAACATTTCTTTTGTCACCATTACATTTGACCTGTCCATATATGTGTTTTTTTTCATGGAAAAGATGGTTTTTGTTAGTTTATTTATAGTCGTGTTGGCTCTCTAACAATTTATCCACTGGTGACATTCCCTAACGACGATTTGCAAGAAGAGATTTACATGAAGCAACATTCCAAATTTGTTGTTTATCGAGAGTATTTTGGATTGATATTTCGTCTTTTATATCGTCTTACAAATCATTAACAATTTAGTGTTACTCGAGTGCAGAAGTAGATATTTTCATCCAGACTAATTATACTAGTAACAAGTTGGTACATATGTATGTACTAACTTGAGGAGAGTATTAGATTATTATCTTTATTTTATATTTATTTTATTTTTATTTTGTTTGTTATTATTTCTTATTTTTATTTTGGGCGTAGCTCATATTTCTTTTATTATAAATAGATGATTTTATGTGTATATTTAACACAAGCGAGATTAATCTCATATATAGTTTTTTACTATATTCAACACCTTTAAATATAATTTTATATTTAAGAAATGATATTTTAATATACATAAATTTTTTATATTTATTTAATTTTTTTCACTTTTTTTAATATAAAAATTTATTTTTTTACGATAACTGTATTCTTATAATGTGTGTTATCTTATCGTTATTTTTGTTTTTTATTCATATTATCGTGCGTTTGCCTCCTATGCCTAACAAAAAAAACAGAAAATTAACAAAAAATAAATAAATATGGTAATAACACTAAAAGTTGGGATGAAATGGAATTATCCAAATAGAAAGCCAGAGAATAAGAGATCGATGCAAAGCAATGAAAAGTTGGGGCTAAAGGTAGAGGAAGTAATGGTGACTGGAGATGGAGTCAGCTTGTAATAACTACAGTAAGAGATATTCGAATTAAAATACATTTTAAATCAAATATTGTAATTATTATATTTAAAAATAAATTTAAAGATAGCTCAACTTCAATAAGGTATATGTTATTTTAATTTATCTATGCTAACCAATGTGAGATTTCCTTATCGAAGTTATTTTTATTTTATAAAGGAAGATAAAGATATCGTTGAAAAAAATGTAACATATTTCAAAATAAATTAAAATATATCTACTGATAATTTTAGAATAACCCTTAAAAAATCTTAAACGATAAAGATAAACATATTACCTAACTACAATTGGACATTGAGATCGATACATTTGTGAAAGAGCCAAACAAATGGATATATTTTTTATTAAACAAAATTTTAAAGAAATGATAAGAATTACAAATTTTAATCTAATTTTTTTAATATTGAAATCTCTTATTTTTTAAATTAGAAAATAATATATACATCTTGAGTGTGAGATGTGAGAGTAGAATTAATGGATGATTCGATAGTAGTCCGACAATGGATGGAACAGAATATCCACATAGATCTCGTTAGGATATAGGCTTGATTTTTTAAACCTAACTCAACCCCACAAAATCGGTTTAAATGGTGAGATTTGCATCTCACTTTTATATATATATATATATATATATATATATATATATATATATATATATATATATATATATATATATATATATATATTATAATTTGGTTTTATCTCTAAACGATATAAAATTTTCAATAGATTAAATTTTGTTCAAGAATGATACACACTTTCATTTAAAGATACTAGTGTGATATATTTTATCATTTTTGACAGATTTTCTTTTGGAATAAATGTAACGTCCCAATTATATAGGAATTATATAATATAAGACGTCATCAAGTATAATACGATAAAGCAGTTAGGACAAGTGATTAGGGCAATAGGATTACATTTATCCTTCCAAAAGAGCTAGGAAATTAAAACTTGAATTACAAAAAAGTATAGTATTTCAAAAGAATAGAAGTAGGTAAATCTATAAGCTCCTAGGCTACTCAACAGCATTGGCACCCTCCAGCTCCTACTCCAAAGATGCCTCATCTCCCTCTGCTCACATCCAAGTGGATGATCATCGCAAAAGAAAACATAGACAAAGAAGGCACAAACACAAACAAGCAAGGGTGAGCTAGTTATATAAAAATCATACAACCCATATCAATTTAACATTTATAAGCATGTAACAATCAAGTATTTCAAGCATGCAAGGATCATAACACAATACAAACTAGGACCGAATGCATTATCCTGATACCAATGACCGACCACGTGATTTGACCATCCGGACTAGTATGAAATGTCAAGTTCCAGGGGTTTGTGCACCCGGGTGATGTAGTAACTGGAAAACCATCAGCTGCCACACGAGGTTAGTCCGTTATAACTCACCCAAGAACCTATGGGCTAGGACCTCCTGCTATTCTCACCACATGACTCATCACTCTCTACTTGAACATGGATGATCATTAGAATGTCAGGATAAACCCCATAAGGACACTCCGCCCATTCATACGGTCATCACAACAACCACAGGGCACCACCATGTAACCTCCCTTGAGGACCATGAAATTACGTCCATCAACCATACTTATAACCAACCGTGACCCATATGAAACCATATACATATAATCTTTCACTTTTACATTGCATACAAACATATACATAATCTCAACAATGTACATTAACTCAATCATCACAAGTTATAAAAGTAATAGCTCCATAAATTTAATCTAAATTTCTCAATACCAGAATCTTTATAATTTATTTCCAATGCCTAAACTCCTATACAATATATGTTATAATAATATTAAATGACGTACTACCCTTCAAACATTTATAAAACACCAAAAATTAATTTAATATTACGTATATATAATATGTATATATATAGCCACTGCATGCACCAATTTACATATATAATATATAATATATAATATATAATATGTTAGGTATATAATATGTTACATATATTTAATATATATACTATGTTACGTATATATAATATATATTTTTATATTATATTAAACTAATATATATATATATATTAAACTAATATATATTATATTAAATATATATATATATATTTATATATATGGATCCTTACTTTAAATTCCAAACGTGATTGATTTTCTAAAATTATAATTGACTAGAAATTAACACATGATAACTTTATGTATCTACAATTAACTTGTTTTATTTTATTTTCATCCTAGTAGAGATCTTTCTTTACTCTAATTGGTCACAGGAGAGAATCCAGATGTCTGAACGCATCAAACTCACCTTCGACGCCAGTACATATGACTAGTCACAACTGACTGGACTAGGCTAGGGCTGCTCTATGATCAGGGATGTGCCAACTCAGGTTTTTAAGGTTCCTCTATCCTACCAACAAAGAAAGCTCTCAACAATTAACAATTAATTTATTTAAATTATCTACCCTGTTCTCTTATACTCTAAATCTGAAATGCCTAATTTTAATATTTTCACTTCCTCTCTCACAGCAACCTCAAACAATACATGTACATCTATTTAATACCCATATACATACTATTACAGAACCCTTACTCCAGACCTTCCAACAAGATCAATTTCAGCCAACAAACTCATTCAAAACAGATTAAATTCATCACATCACAACATGCACAATTTCAGTTATAACACCCAATACAATAAAAGTCATAAAACAGTTTCACAATAGCACACCAGTTCAACATTCATATGCATATATTTTTATAAAATAAATTCATACAAAAATAATTAGCTCCCCTTACCTTAAAGTTGAGCAGTCTAGCACACAACACAACTTTCAACAGTATCCTACCCCGGGAAGAACTTAAGCAGTGCCCTACAGCCATCACATTGGTGATGAGAACAACCCTTAGAGCTCAAACTTGACAGGAATTGGAAAGATGACAGTTCTAATTGCACAAAAGCAGTAGAATCATAAGCCCTAGATTTCGAAAATAGCGGAGAAAAGAGGAAGCCACTTACCGGCTGAAGAACGTAAAACCAATCGGATGGTTTTGAAGCTCTCTACGAGACGGTCGCTAGGGTACCACCTAACAGAACATGCAATGGCTAAATCAGTGTGGAGCTAGAGAGAAGGCAGAAAAGAATTTGGAAAAGGGGG
Organism: Vigna angularis; assembly: GCF_016808095.1. Classification (NCBI taxonomy): domain Eukaryota; kingdom Viridiplantae; phylum Streptophyta; class Magnoliopsida; order Fabales; family Fabaceae; genus Vigna; species Vigna angularis. The sequence continues at coordinate 44,390,407 of NC_068971.1, forward strand.
TTTTAGAGAGAGAAAGGAGAATTGGCAAATGAACTTCAGCTTTTTCTTTTTAGGAGAGTCCCCTTACCAAGGTCATGAGCCCAAATTACTAAAGGTCTGGCTGCCACAATTAAGGCCCAATAATCCTGGGTCCAAATTTTTAGGTCCTTACAATATACGTGTCGAAGATATTCTTTTGAATAAATATAATGAAGATATTGGATGTTAATAAACAATAAATCATTCATTTTTTTTATAACATTTTCAACATAAAATATTTAGATATTAAACTTTTTTTTAGTCAATATCAGTGAGACAATCATTAGTGAAAACAAATCTATTAACAACTCATGACAGGTAAAAAAAATGTCAGTGATAAAAAATTACAATGCCAGTGTGAAAATAAAAGAAACGTTTTAAGGTGATTTTAAAAAATTATTGTTAAAAGTAATACCAACAGTTGAACGAGAAATCATTGTTAAAAGTCTAAAATGAAAGGAATTAATAACGGTTGGACAGATAATTATCATTAAAATTATTATAAAAAAAAATGATACTATCGATGCAAAATTTATTAATAATATTTAAAATATATTAATAAATCAAAATTATTAATAGTCTACCAATTATAAAAAAATCTGTTTAATAAATTTATCGGTAATTGTTATAAAATTTATCGATAATTATTAAAAATAACTTCATTGGTAAATTCTTGTGAATTGGTTTTTCTTCTTCCTTTTTTTCTTCTTTTTATTTTTTCACATTTACCAAAATTACTAGGAAAATATTTAAGTTAATGGAGTGATGTAATATATTTAAATTACCTTTTGTCATGAAAAGAAAAAGTTATAGCTCAATTGTGTGGAGCTTATTTATAAAGGAGTTATGAGCTTGACTCTCACCTATCACACTTATTGGTTATTATTTTCAAAATTATAGAATTAGAGTTAACATATGTGATATGGATACGTATTTTATTAAGATGGTTTTATGTTAACTTGATGTTGTAGCTTATATGGTTATAGATGGTAGGTTCAACTTTTGCCTAGTGTTCTTATACATTAAGTGGAATTTTGAAGTTTTTATTATTATTGAAGGCATTTATTGACGCAGTAGAGATGAGTCTAAACACGTAAGATACTAGGTTTTGGGTTTGCACTTATTAGTTTGTAGGTCAGAAAATTTGGACAATTGAGGATTGAGAGAAAACATGTTTTTAGGAAGCTAACATTTCTCTTTTTTACGTGATTCTATGTAGAGAAAATTTTGATTTTTTTCTTTTTTAATGGTAAAATTCGTTGTTTTAGTAGTGCTTTTAAGATGGTAATTTATTTAATTGATGAATTTATGGAGGAAGTTTAATATGTATTGTTGGTTCTAATGTGTTTAATTATTGATTTTTGGCTTAAGA